>NW_025725543.1:307500-462606 GCF_021461395.2 Schistocerca americana
ACAGATGGTGAATGTTGGGAATGGTGCTTTCTGCAGCTCCTTACAGTTCTCCTTCACCTAGGGTAGAAAGTAAGGGAGACATGTACAGCTGTGCGCTAAATGTGTCTACAGATGGTGAATGTTGGAAATTGTGCTTTCTGCAGCTACTAACAGTTCTTCTTCATCAAGGGTAGAAAGTAAGGGAGACATGTACAGCTGTGCGCTAACTATGTCTACAGATGGTGAATGTTGGAAATGGTGCTTTCTGCAGCTCTTTACAGTTCTCCTTCACATAGGGTAGAAAGTAATGGAGACATGTACAGCTGTGCGCTAACTGTGTCCACAGATGGTGAATGTTGAAATGGTGCTTTCTGCAGCTCCTTACAGTTCTCCTTCACCTAGGGTAGAAAGTAAGGGAGACATGTACAGCTGTGCGCTAACTGTGTCTACAGATGGTGAATGTTGGAAATTGTGCTTTCTGCAGCTCCTTACAGTTCTCCTTCACCTAGTGTAGAAAGTAAGGAAGACATGTACAGCTGTGCGCTAACTGTGTCTACAGATGATGAATGTTGGAAACTGTGCTTTCTGCAGCTCCTTACAGTTCTCCTTCACCTAGGGTAGAAAGTAAGGGAGACATGTACAGCTGTGCGCTAACTGTGTCTACAGATGGTGAATGTTGGAAGTGGTGCTTTCTGCAGCTCCTTACAGTTCTCCTTCACCTAGGGTAGAAAGTAAGGGAGACATGTACATCTGTGCGCTAACTGTGTCTACAGATGGTGAATGTTGGAAATTGTGCTTTCTGCAGCTCCTAACAGTTCTTCTTCATCAAGGGTAGAAAGTAAGGGAGACATGTACAGCTGTGCGCTAACTATGTCTACAGATGGTGAATGTTGGAAATGGTGCTTTCTGCAACTCCTAACAGTTCTTCTTCACCTAGGGTAGAAAGTAAGGGAGACATGTACAGCTGTGCGCTAACTATGTCTACAGATGGTGAATGTTGGAAATGGTGCTTTCTGCAGCTCCTTACAGTTCTCCTTCACCTAGGGTAGAAAGTAAGGGAGACATGTACAGCTGTGCGCTAAATGTGTCTACAGATGGTGAATGTTGGAAATTGTGCTTTCTGCGGCTACTAACAGTTCTTCTTCATCAAGGGTAGAAAGTAAGGGAGACATGTACAGCTGTGCGCTAACTATGTCTACAGATGGTGAATGTTGGAAATGGTGCTTTCTGCAGCTCCTTACAGTTCTCCTTCACATAGGGTAGAAAGTAATGGAGACATGTACAGCTGTGCGCTAACTGTGTCCACAGATGGTGAATGTTGGAAATTGTGCTTTCTGCGGCTCCTAACAGTTCTTCTTCATCAAGGGTAGAAAGTAAGGGAGACATGTACAGCTGTGCGCTAACTACGTCTACAGATGGTGAATGTTGGAAATGGTGCTTTCTGCAGCTCCTTACTGTTCTCCTTCACCCAGGGTAGAAAGTAAGGGAGACATGTACAGCTGTGCGCTAACTATGTCTACAGATGGTGAATGTTGGAAATGGTGCTTTCTGCAGCTCCTCACAGTTCTCCTTCACCTAGGGTAGAAAGTAAGGGAGACATGTACAGCTGTGCGCTAACTATGTCTACAGATGGTGAATGTTGGAAATGGTGCTTTCTGCAGCTGCTTACAGTTCTCCTTCACCTAGGGTAGAAAGTAAGGGAGACATGTACAGCTGTGCGCTAACTGTGTCTACAGATGGTGAATGTTGGAAATTGTGCTTTCTGCAGCTCCTTACAGTTCTCCTTCACCTAGGGTAGAAAGTAAAGGAGACATGTACAGCTGTGCGCTAACTCTGTCTACAGATGGTGAGTGTTGAAATGGTGCTTTCTGCAGCTCCTTACAGTTCTTCGTCACCTAGGGTAGAAAGTAAGGGAGACATGTACAGCTGTGTGCTAACTGTGTCTACAGATGGTGAATGTTGGAAATTGTGCTTTCTGCAGCTCCTTACAGTTCTCCTTCACCTAGGGTAGAAAGTAAGGGAGACATGTACAGCTGCGCGCTAACTCTGTCTACAGATGGTGAATGTTGAAATGGTACTTTCTGCAGCTCCTCACAGTTCTTCTTCACCTGGGGTAGAAAGTAAGGGAGACATGTACAGCTGTGTGCTAACTATGTCTACAGATGGTGAATGTTGGAAATGGTGCTTTCTGCAGTTCCTTACAGTTCTCCTTCACCTAGTGTAGAAAGTAAGGGAGACATGTACAGCTGTGCGCTAACTATGTCTACAGATGGTGAATGTTGGAAATGGTGCTTTCTGCAGCTCCTTACAGTTCTCCTTCACCTAGGGTAGAAAGTAAGGGAGACATGTACAGCTGTGTGCTAACTGTGTCAACAGATGGTGAATGTTGGAAATTGTGCTTTCTGCAGCTCCTTACAGTTCTCCTTCACCTAGTGTAGAAAGTAAGTAAGACATGTACAGCTGTGCACTAACTGTGTCTACAGATGGTGAATGTTGGAAATGGTGCTTTCTGCAGGTCGTAACAGTTCTTCTTCATCAAGGGTAGAAAGTAAGGGAGACATGTACAGCTGTGCGCTAACTATGTCTACAGATGGTGAATGTTGGAAATGGTGCTTTCAGCAGCTCCTTACAGTTCTCCTTCACCTAGGGTAGAAAGTAAGGGAGACATGTACATCTGTGCGCTAACTGTGTCTACAGATGGTGAATGTTGGAAATTGTGCTTTCTGCAGCTCCTAACAGTTCTTCTTCATCAAGGGTAGAAAGTAAGGGAGACATGTACAGCTGTGCGCTAACTATGTCTACAGATGGTGAATGTTGGAAATGGTGCTTTCTGCAGCTCCTTACAGTTCTCCTTCACCTAGGGTAGAAAGTAAGGGAGACATGTACAGCTGTGCGCTAAATGTGTCTACAGATGGTGACTGTTGGAAATTGTGCTTTCTGCGGCTACTAACAGTTCTTCTTCATCAAGGGTAGAAAGTAAGGGAGACATGTACAGCTGTGCGCTAACTATGTCTACAGATGGTGAATGTTGGAAATGGTGCTTTCTGCAGCTCCTTACAGTTCTCCTTCACCTAGGGTAGAAAGTAAGGGAGACATGTACAGCTGTGCGCTAAATGTGTCTACAGATGGTGACTGTTGGAAATTGTGCTTTCTGCGGCTACTAACAGTTCTTCTTCATCAAGGGTAGAAAGTAAGGGAGACATGTACAGCTGTGCGCTAACTATGTCTACAGATGGTGAATGTTGGAAATGGTGCTTTCTGCAGCTCCTTACAGTTCTCCTTCACATAGGGTAGAAAGTAATGGAGACATGTACAGCTGTGCGCTAACTGTGTCCACAGATGGTGAATGTTGGAAATTGTGCTTTCTGCGGCTCCTAACAGTTCTTCTTCATCAAAGGTAGAAAGTAAGGGAGACATGTACAGCTGTGCGCTAACTACGTCTACAGATGGTGAATGTTGGAAATGGTGCTTTCTGCAGCTCCTTACTGTTCTCCTTCACCCAGGGTAGAAAGTAAGGGAGACATGTACAGCTGTGCGCTAACTATGTCTACAGATGGTGAATGTTGGAAATGGTGCTTTCTGCAGCTCCTCACAGTTCTCCTTCACCTAGGGTAGAAAGTAAGGGAGACATGTACAGCTGTGCGCTAACTGTGTCTACAGATGGTGAATGTTGGAAATGGTGCTTTCTGCAGCTGCTTACAGTTCTCCTTCACCTAGGGTAGAAAGTAAGGGAGACATGTACAGCTGTGCGCTAACTGTGTCTACAGATGGTGAATGTTGGAAATTGTGCTTTCTGCAGCTCCTTACAGTTCTCCTTCACCTAGGGTAGAAAGTAAAGGAGACATGTACAGCTGTGCGCTAACTCTGTCTACAGATGGTGAATGTTGAAATGGTGCTTTCTGCAGCTCCTTACAGTTCTTCGTCACCTAGGGTAGAAAGTAAGGGAGACATGTACAGCTGTGTGCTAACTGTGTCTACAGATGGTGAATGTTGGAAATTGTGCTTTCTGCAGCTCCTTACAGTTCTCCTTCACCTAGGGTAGAAAGTAAGGGAGACATGTACAGCTGCGCGCTAACTCTGTCTACAGATGGTGAATGTTGAAATGGTACTTTCTGCAGCTCCTTACAGTTCTTCTTCACCTGGGGTAGAAAGTAAGGGAGACATGTACAGCTGTGTGCTAACTATGTCTACAGATGGTGAATGTTGGAAATGGTGCTTTCTGCAGTTCCTTACAGTTCTCCTTCACCTAGTGTAGAAAGTAAGGGAGACATGTACAGCTGTGCGCTAACTATGTCTACAGATAGTGAAAGTTGGAAATGGTGCTTTCTGCAGCTCCTTACAGTTCTCCTTCACCTAGGGTAGATAGTAAGGGAGACATGTACAGCGATGTGCTAACTGTGTCAACAGATGGTGAATGTTGGAAATTGTGCTTTCTGCAGCTCCTTACAGTTCTCCTTCACCTAGGGTAGAAAGTAAGGGAGACTTGTACAGCTGAGCGCTAACTGTGTCTACAGATGGTGAATGTTGGAAATGGTGCTTTCTGCAGCTCCTAACAGTTCTTCTTCATCAAGGGTAGAAAGTAAGGGAGACATGTACAGCTGTGCGCTAACTATGTCTACAGATGGTGAATGTTGGAAATGGTGCTTTCTGCAGCTCCTTACAGTTCTCCTTCACCTAGGGTAGAAAGTAAGGGAGACATGTACAGCTGTGCGCTAACTGTGTCTACAGATGGTGAATGTTGGAAATTGTGCTTCCTGCAGGTCCTAACATTTCTTCTTCATCGAGGGTGGGAAGTAAGGGAGGCATGTACAGCTGTGCGCTAACTATGTCTACAGATGGTGAATGTTGGAAAAGGTGCTTTCTGCAGCTCCTTACAGTTCTCCTTCACCTAGGGTAGAAAGTAAGGGAGACATGTACAGCTGTGCGCTAACTATGTCTACAGATAATGAATGTTGGAAATGGTGCTTTCTGCAGCTCCTTACAGTTCTCCTTCACCTAGGGTAGAAAGTAAGGGAGACATGTAAAGCTGTGCGTTAACTGTGTCTGCAGATGGTAAATGTTGGAAATTGTGCTTTCTGCAGCTCCTAACAGTTCTTCTTCATCAAGGGTAGAAAGTAAGGGAGACATGTACAGCTGTGCGCTAACTATGTCTACAGATGGTGAATGTTGGAAATGGTGCTTTCTGCAGCTCCTTAAAGTTCTCCTTCACCTAGGGTAGAAAGTAAGGGATACATGTACAGCTGTGCGCTAACTATGTCTACAGATGGTGAATGTTGGAAATGGTGCTTTCTGCAGTTCCTTACAGTTCTCCTTCACCTAGTGTAGAAAGTAAGGGAGACATGTACAGCTGTGCGCTAACTATGTCTACAGATGGTGAATGTTGGAAATGGTGCTTTCTGCAGCTCCTTACAGTTCTCCTTCACCTAGGGTAGAAAGTAAGGGAGACATGTACAGCTGTGTGCTAACTGTGTCAACAGATGGTGAATGTTGGAAATTGTGCTTTCTGCAGCTCCTTACAGTTCTCCTTCACCTAGTGTAGAAAGTAAGTAAGACATGTACAGCTGTGCACTAACTGTGTCTACAGATGGTGAATGTTGGAAATGGTGCTTTCTGCAGCTCCTAACAGTTCTTCTTCATCAAGGGTAGAAAGTAAGGGAGACATGTACAGCTGTGCGCTAACTATGTCTACAGATGGTGAATGTTGGAAATGGTGCTTTCTGCAGCTCCTTACAGTTCTCCTTCACCTAGGGTAGAAAGTAAGGGAGACATGTACAGCTGTGCGCTAACTGTGTCCACAGATGGTGAATGTTGGAAATTGTGCTTTCTGCGGCTCCTAACAGTTCTTCTTCATCAAGGGCAGAAAGTAAGGGAGACATGTACAGCTGTGCGCTAACTACGTCTACAGATGGTGAATGTTGGAAATGGTGCTTTCTGTAGCTCCTTACTGTTCTCCTTCACCCAGGGTAGAAAGTAAGGGAGACATGTACAGCTGTGCGCTAACTATGTCTACAGATGGTGAATGTTGGAAATGGTGCTTTCTGCAGCTCCTCACAGTTCTCCTTCACCTAGGGTAGAAAGTAAGGGAGACATGTAAAGCTGTGCGCTAACTGTGTCTACAGATGGTGAATGTTGGAAATGGTGCTTTCTGCAGCTGCTTACAGTTCTCCTTCACCTAGGGTAGAAAGTAAGGGAGACATGTACAGCTGTGCGCTAACTGTGTCTACAGATGGTGAATGTTGGAAATTGTGCTTTCTGCAGCTCCTTACAGTTCTCCTTCACCTAGGGTAGAAAGTAAAGGAGACATGTACAGCTGTGCGCTAACTCTGTCTACAGATGGTGAATGTTGAAATGGTGCTTTCTGCAGCTCCTTACAGTTCTTCGTCACCTAGGGTAGAAAGTAAGGGAGACATGTACAGCTGTGTGCTAACTGTGTCTACAGATGGTGAATGTTGGAAATTGTGCTTTCTGCAGCTCCTTACAGTTCTCCTTCACCTAGGGTAGAAAGTAAGGGAGACATGTACAGCTGCGCGCTAACTCTGTCTACAGATGGTGAATGTTGAAATGGTACTTTCTGCAGCTCCTTACAGTTCTTCTTCACCTGGGGTAGAAAGTAAGGGAGACATGTACAGCTGTGTGCTAACTATGTCTACAGATGGTGAATGTTGGAAATGGTGCTTTCTGCAGTTCCTTACAGTTCTCCTTCACCTAGTGTAGAAAGTAAGGGAGACATGTACAGCTGTGCGCTAACTATGTCTACAGATGGTGAATGTCGGAAATGGTGCTTTCTGCAGCTCCTTACAGTTCTCCTTCACCTAGGGTAGAAAGTAAGGGAGACATGTACAGCGATGTGCTAACTGTGTCAACAGATGGTGAATGTTGGAAATAGTGCTTTCTGCAGCTCCTTACAGTTCTCCTTCACCTAGGGTAGAAAGTAAGGGAGACTTGTACAGATGAGCGCTAACTGTGTCTACAGATGGTGAATGTTGGAAATGGTGCTTTCTGCAGCTCCTAACAGTTCTTCTTCATCAAGGTTAGAAAGTAAGGGAGACATGTACAGCTGTGCGCTAACTATGTCTACAGATGGTGAATGTTGGAAATGGTGCTTTCTGCAGCTCCTTACAGTTCTCCTTCACCTAGGGTAGAAAGTAAGGGAGACATGTACAGCTGTGCGCTAACTGTGTCTACAGATGGTGAATGTTGGAAATTGTGCTTCCTGCAGGTCCTAACATTTCTTCTTCATCGAGGGTGGGAAGTAAGGGAGGCATGTACAGCTGTGCGCTAACTATGTCTACAGATGGTGAATGTTGGAAAAGGTGCTTTCTGCAGCTCCTTACAGTTCTCCTTCACCTAGGGTAGAAAGTAAGGGAGACATGTACAGCTGTGCGCTAACTATGTCTACAGATAGTGAATGTTGGAAATGGTGCTTTCTGCAGCTCCTTACAGTTCTCCTTCACCTAGGGTAGAAAGTAAGGGAGACATGTAAAGCTGTGCGTTAACTGTGTCTGCAGATGGTAAATGTTGGAAATTGTGCTTTCTGCAACTCCTAACAGTTCTTCTTCATCAAGGGTAGAAAGTAAGGGAGACATGTACAGCTGTGCGCTAACTATGTCTACAGATGGTGAATGTTGGAAATGGTGCTTTCTGCAGCTCCTTAAAGTTCTCCTTCACCTAGGGTAGAAAGTAAGGGATACATGTACAGCTGTGCGCTAACTGTGTCTACAGATGGTGAATGTTGGAAATGGTGCTTTCTGCAGCTCCTTACAGTTCTCCTTCACCTAGGGTAGAAAGTAAGGGAGACATGTACAGCTGTGCGCTAACTATGTCTACAGATGGTGAATGTTGGAAATGGTGCTTTCTGCAGCTCCTTACAGTTCTCCTTCACCAAGGGTAGAAAGTAAGGGAGACATGTACAGCTGTGCGCTAACTGTGTCTACAGATGGTGAATGTTGGAAATGGTGCTTTCTGCAGCTCCTTACAGTTCTCCTTCACCTAGGGTAGGAAGTAAGGAAGAAATGTACAGCTGTGCGCTAACTGTGTCTACAGATGGTGAATGTTGGAAGTAGTGCTTTCTGCAGCTCTGCAGTTCTCCTTCACCTAGGGTAGAAATTAAGGGAGACATGTACAGCTGTGCGCTAACTGTGTCTACAGATGGTGAATGATGGAAATGGTGCTTTCTGCAGCTCCTTACAGTTCTCCTTCACCTAGGGTAGGAAGTAAGGAAGAAATGTACAGCTGTGCGCTAACTGTGTCTACAGATGGTGAATGTTGGAAGTAGTGCTTTCTGCAGCTCTGCAGTTCTCCTTCACCTAGGGTAGAAATTAAGGGAGACATGTACAGCTGTGCGCTAACTGTGTCTACAGATGGTGAATGTCGGAAATTGTGCTTTCTGCAGCTCCTTGCAGTTATCCTTCACCTAGGGTAGAAAGTAAGGGAGACATGTACAGCTGTGCGCTAACTGTGTCTACAGATGGTGAATGTTGGAAATGGTGCTTTCTGCAGCTCCTTACAGTTGTCCTTCACCTAGGGTAGAAAGTAAGGAAGAAATGTACAGCTGTGCGCTAACTGTGTCTACAGATGGTGAATGTTGGAAATAGTGCTTTCTGCAGCTCTGCAGTTCTCCTTCACCTAGGGTAGAAATTAAGGGAGACATGTACAGCTGTGCGCTAACTGTGTCTACAGATGGTGATTGTTGAATTGGTGCTTTCTGCAGCTCGTTACAGTTCTCCTTCACCTAGGGTAGAAAGTAAGGGAGACATATACAGCTGTGCGCTAACTCTGTCTACAGATGGTGAATGTTGGAAATGGTGCTTTCTGCAGCTCCTTACAGTTCTCCTTCACCTACGGGAGAAAGTGCGCTAACTATGTCTACGCATTGTGAATGGCGGAAATGGTGCTTTCTGCAGCTCCTAACAGTTCTTCTTCATCAAGGGTAGAAAGTAAGGGAGACAAGTACAGCCGTCCGCTAACTATGTCTATAGGTGGTGAATGTTGGAAAGGAAGTGTTCTGCAGCTCCTTACAGTTCTCCTTCACCTAGATTAGAAAGTAAGGAAGAAATGTACAGCTGTGCGCTAACTGTGTCTACAGATGGTGAATGTTGGAAATGGTGCTTTCTGCAGCTCTGCAGTTTTCCTTCACCTAGGGTAGAAATTAAGGGAGACATGTACAGCTGTGCGCTAACTGTGTCTACAGATGGTGAATGTTGGAAATTGTGCTTTCTGCAGCTCCTTGCAGTTCTCCTTCACCAAGGGTAGAAAGTTAGGGAGACATGTACAGCTGTGCGCTAACTGTGTCTACAGATGGTGAATGTTGGAAATGGTGCTTTCTGCAGCTCTTTACAGTTCTCTTTCACCTAGGGTAGAAAGTAAGGGAGACATGTACAGCTGTGCGCTAACTGTGTCTACAGATGGTGATTGTTGAATTGGTGCTTTCTGCAGCTCGTTACAGTTCTCCTTCACCTAGGGTAGAAAGTAAGGGAGACATATACAGCTGTGCGCTAACTCTGTCTACAGATGGTGAATGTTGGAAATGGTGCTTTCTGCAGCTCCTAACAGTTCTCCTTCACCTAGGGTAGAAAGTAAGGGAGACATGTACAGCTGTGCGCTAACTGTGTCTACAGATGGTGAATGTTGGAAATTGTGCTTTCTGCAGCTCCTTACAGTTCTCCTTCACCTAGGGTAGAAAATAAGGGAGACATGTACAGCTGTGCGCTAACTCTGTCTACAGATGGTGAATGTTGGAAATTGTGCTTTCTGCAGCTCCTTACAGTTCTCCTTCACCTAGGGTAGAAAGTAAGGGAGACATGTACAGCTGTGTGTTAACTATCTCTACAGATGGTGAATGTTGGAAATGGTGCTTTCTGCAGCTCCTTAAAGTTCTCCTTCACCTGGTGTAGAAAGTAAGGGAGACATGTACAGCTGTGCGCTAACTATGTCTACAGATGGTGAATGTTGGAAATGGTGCTTTCTGCAGCTCCTTACAGTTCTCCTTCACCTAGGGTAGAAAGTAAGGGAGACATGTACAGCTGTGTGGTAACTGTGTCTACAGATGGTGAATGTTGGAAATTGTGCTTTCTGCAGCTCCTTACAGTTCTCCTTCACCTAGGGTAGAAAGTAAGGGAGACATGTACAGCTGTGCGCTAACTATGCCTACAGATGGTGAATGTTGGAAATGGTGCTTTCTGCAGCTCCTTACAGTTCTCCTTCACCTAGGGTAGAAAGTAAGGGAGACATGTACAGCTGTGCGCTAACTGTGTCTACAGATGGTGAATGTTGGAAATGGTGCTTTCTGCAGCTCCTTACAGTTCTCCTTCACCTAGGGTAGAAAGTAAGGGAGACATGTACAGCTGTGCGCTAACTGTGTCTACAGATGGTGAATTTTGGAAATTGTGCTTTCTGCAGCTCCTTACAGTTCTCCTTCACCTAGGGTAGAAAGTAAGGGAGACATGTACAGCTGTGCGCTAACTGTGTCTACAGATTTTGAATGTTGGAAATTGTGCTTTCTGCAGCTCCTTACAGTTCTCCTTCACCTAGGGTAGAAAGTAAGGGAGACACGTACAGCTGTGTGCTAACTGTGTCTACAGATGGTGAATGTTGGAAATTGTGCTTTCTGCAGCTCCTTACAGTTCTCCTTCACCTAGGGTAGATAGTAAGGGAGACATGTACAGCTGTGCGCTAACTGTGTCTACAGATGGTGAATGTTGGAAATTGTGCTTTCTGCAGCTCCTTACAGTTCTCCTTCACCTAGGGTAGAAAGTAAGGGAGACATGTACAGCTGTGCGCTAACTGTGTCTACAGATGGTGAATGTTGGAAATTGTGCTTTCTGCAGCTCCTTACAGTTCTCCTTCACCTAGGGTAGAAATTAAGGGAGACATGTACAGCTGTGCGCTAACTGTGTCTACAGATGGTGAATGTTGGAAATTGTGCTTTCTGCAGCTCCTTACAGTTCTCCTACACCTAGTGTAGAAAGTAAGGAAGACATGTACAGCTGTGCGCTAACTGTGTCTACAGATGGTGAATGTTGGAAATTGTGCTTTCTCCAGCTCCTTACAGTTCTCCTTCACCTAGGGTAGAAAGTAAGGGAGACATGTACAGCTGTGCGCTAACTGTGTCTACAGATGGTGAATGTTGGAAATGGTGCTTTCTGCAGCTCCTTACAGTTCTCTTTCACCTAGGGTAGAAAGTAAGGGAGACATGTACAGCTGTGCGCTAACTGTGTCTACAGATGGTGAATTTTGGAAATTGTGCTTTCTGCAGCTCCTTACAGTTCTCCTTCACCTAGGGTAGAAAGTAAGGGAGACATGTACAGCTGTGCGCTAACTGTGTCTACAGATTTTGAATGTTGGAAATTGTGCTTTCTGCAGCTCCTTACAGTTCTCCTTCACCTAGGGTAGAAAGTAAGGGAGACACGTACAGCTGTGTGCTAACTGTGTCTACAGATGGTGAATGTTGGAAATTGTGCTTTCTGCAGCTCCTTACAGTTCTCCTTCACCTAGGGTAGATAGTAAGGGAGACATGTACAGCTGTGCGCTAACTGTGTCTACAGATGGTGAATGTTGGAAATTGTGCTTTCTGCAGCTCCTTACAGTTCTCCTTCACCTAGGGTAGAAAGTGCGCTAACTATTTCTACGCATTGTGAATGGCGGAAATTGAGCTTTCTGCAGCTCCTAACAGTTCTTCATCATCAAGGGTAGAAAGTAAGGGAGACACATACAGCTGTGCGGTAACTATGTCTACAGATGGTGAATGTTGGAAAAGGTGCTTTCTGCAGCTCTTTACAGTTCTCCTTCACCTAGGGTAGAATGGAAGAGAGACACGTACAGCTGTGCGCTAACTATGTCTACAGATGGTGAATGTTGGAAATGGTGCTTTCTTCAGCTCCTTACAGTTCTCCTTCACCTAGGGCAGAAAGTAAAGGAGACATGTACAGCTGTGCGCTAACTGTGTCTACAGATGGTGAATGTTGGAAATTGTGCTTTCTGCAGCTCCTAACAGTTCTTCTTCATCAAGGGTAGAAAGTAAGGGAGACATGTACAGCTGTGCTCTAACTATGTCTACAGATGGTGAATGTTGGAAATGGTGCTTTCTGCAGCTCCTTACAGTTCTCCTTCACCTAGGGTAGAAAGTAAGGGAGACATGTACAGCTGTGCGCTAACTATGTCTACAGATAGTGAATGTTGGAAATGGTGCTGTCTGCAGCTCCTTACAGTTCTCCTTCACCTAGGGTAGAAAGTAAGGGAGACATGTACAGCTGTGCGCTAAGTATGTCTACAGATGGTGAATGTTGGAAATGGTGCTTTCTGCAACTCCTAACAGTTCTTCTTCACCTAGGGTAGAAAGTAAGGGAGACATGTACAGCTGTGCGCTAACTATGTCTAAGGATAGTGAATGTTGGAAATGGTGCTTTCTGCAGCTCCTTACAGTTCTCTTTCACCTAGGGTAGAAAGTAAGGGAGACATGTACAGCTGTGCGCTAACTGTGTCTACAGATGGTGAATTTTGGAAATGGTGCTTTCTGCAGCTCCTTACAGTTCTCCTTCACCTAGGGTAGAAAGTGCGCTAACTATTTCTACACATTGTGAATGGCGGAAATGGAGCTTTCTGCAGCTCCTAACAGTTCTTCTTCATCAAGGGTAGAAAGTAAGGGAGACATGTACAGCTGTGCGCTAACTGTGTCTACAGATGGTGAATGTTGGAAATTGTGCTGTCTGCAGCTCCCTACAGTTCTCCTTCACCTATGGTAGAAAGTGCGCTAACTATGTCTACACATTGTGAATGGCGGAAATGGTGCTTTCTGCAGCTCCTAACAGTTCTTCTCCATCAAGGGTAGAAAGTAAGGGGGACATGTAACGCTGTGCGCTAACTGTGTCTATAGATGGTGAATGTGGAAATGGTGCTTTCTGCAGCTCCTTACATTTCCCCTTCACCTAGGGTAGAAAGTAAGGGAGAAATGCACAGCGGTGCGGTAACTGTGTCTCTAGATGGTGAATGTTGGAAATAGTGCTTTCTGCAGCTCCTTACAGTTCTTCTTCACCTAGGGTAGAAAGTAAGGGAGACATGTACAGCTGTGCGCTAACTGTGTCTACAGATGGTGAATGTGGAAATGGTGGTTTCTGCAGCTCCTTACATTTCCCCTTCACCTAGGGTAGAAAGTAAGGGAGACATGTACAGCTGTGCGCTAACTGTGTCTACAGATGATGAATGTTGGAAATTGTGCTTTCTGCAGCTCCTTACAGTTCTCCTTCACCTAGGGTAGAAAAAAAGGGAGACTTGTACAGCTGTGCGCTAACTCTGTCTACAGATGGTGAATGTTGAAATGGTGCATTCTGCAGCTCCTTACAGTTCTCCTTCACCTAGGGTAGAAAGTAAGGGAGACATGTACAGCTGTGCGCTAACTGTGTCTACAGATGGTGAATGTTGGATATTGTGCTTTCTGCAGCTCCTAACAGTTCTTCTTCATCAAGGGTAGAAAATAAGGGAGACATGTACAGCTGTGCGCTAACTATGTCTACAGATGGTGAATGTTGGAAATGGTGCTTTCTGCAGCTCCTTACAGTTCTCCTTCACCTACGGGAGAAAGTGCGCTAACTATGTCTACGCATTGTGAATGGCGGAAATTGTGCTTTCTGCAGCTCCTAACAGTTCTTCTTCATGAAGGGTAGAAAGTAAGGGAGACATGTACAGCTGTGCGCTAACTATGTCTACAGATGGTGAATGTTGGAAATAGTGCTTTCTGCAGCTCCTTACAGTTCTCCTTCACCTACGGGAGCAAGTGCCCTAACTATGTCTACACATTGTGAATGGCGGAAATGGTGCTTTCTGCAGCTCCTAACAGTTCTTCTTCATCAAGGGTAGAAAGTAAGGGGGACATGTACAGCTGTGCGCTAACTATGTCTACAGATGGTGAATGTTGGAAATGGTGCGTTCTGCAGATCCTTACAGTTCTCCTTCACCTAGGGTAGAAAGTAAGGGAGACATGTACAGCTGTGCGCTAACTGTGTCTACAGATGGTGAATGTTGGAAATGGTGCTTTCTGCAGCTCCTTACAGTTCTCCTTCACCTACGGGAGCAAGTGCCCTAACTATGTCTACACATTGTGAATGGCGGAAATGGTGCTTTCTGCAGCTCCTAACAGTTTCTCTTCATCAAGGGTAGAAAGTAAGGGAGACATGTACAGCTGTGCGCTAACTTGGTCTACAGATGGTGAATGTTGGAAATGGTGCGTTCTGCAGATCCTTACAGTTCTCCTTCACCTAGTGTAGATAGTAAGGGAGACATGTACAGCTGTGCGCTAACTGTGTCCACAGATGGTGAATGTTGGAAATGGTGCTTTCTGCAGCTCCTTACAGTTCTCCTTCACCTAGGGTAGAAAGTAAGACAGACATATACAGCTGTGCGCTAACTCTGTCTACAGATGGTGAATGTTGGAAATGGTGTTTTCTGCAGCTCCTTACAGTTCTCCTTCACCTAGGGTAGAAAGTAAGAGAGACATGTAGAGCTGTGCGCTAACTGTGTCTACAGATGGTGAATGTTGGAAATGGTGCTATCTGCAGCTCCTTATGGTTCTCCTTCACCTAGGGTAGAATGTAAGGGAGACATGTACAGCTGTGCGCTAACTGTGTCTACAGATGGTGAATGTTGGAAATGGTGCTTTCTGCAGCTCCTTACAGTTCTCCTTCACCTAGGGTAGAAAGTAAGGAAGAAATGTACAGCTGTGCGCTAACTGTGTCTACAGATGGTGAATGTTGGAAATAGTGCTTTCTGCAGCTCTGCAGTTCTCTTTCACCTAGGGTAGAAATTAAGGGAGACATGTACAGCTGTGCGCTAACTGTGTCTACAGATGGTGATTGTTGAATTGGTGCTTTCTGCAGCTCGTTACAGTTCTCCTTCACCTAGGGTAGAAAGTAAGGGAGACATATACAGCTGTGCGCTAACTCTGTCTACAGATGGTGAATGTTGGAAATGGTGCTTTCTGCAGCTCCTTACAGTTCTCCTTCACCTACGGGAGAAAGTGCGCTAACTATGTCTACGCATTGTGAATGGCGGAAATGGTGCTTTCTGCAGCTCCTAACAGTTCTTCTTCATCAAGGGTAGAAAGTAAGGGAGACAAGTACAGCCGTCCGCTAACTATGTCTACAGGTGGTGAATGTTGGAAAGGAAGTGTTCTGCAGCTCCTTACAGTTCTCCTTCACCTAGGGTAGAAAGTAAGGAAGAAATGTACAGCTGTGCGCTAACTGTGTCTACAGATGGTGAATGTTGGAAATGGTGCTTTCTGCAGCTCTGCAGTTTTCCTTCACCTAGGGTAGAAATTAAGGGAGACATGTACAGCTGTGCGCTAACTGTGTCTACAGATGGTGAATGTTGGAAATTGTGCTTTCTGCAGCTCATTGCAGTTCTCCTTCACCTAGGGTAGAAAGTAAGGGAGACATGTACAGCTGTGCGCTAACTGTGTCTACAGATGGTGAATGTTGGAAATGGTGCTTTCTGCAGCTCCTTACAGTTCTCCTTCACCTAGGGTAGAAAGTAAGGGAGACATGTACAGCTGTGCGCTAACTGTGTCTACAGATGGTGAATTTTGGAAATAGTGCTTTCTGCAACTCCTTACAGTTCTCCTTCACCTAGGGTAGAAAGTGCGCTAACTATTTCTACGCATTGTGAATGGCGGAAATTGAGCTTTCTGCAGCTCCTAACAGTTCTTCATCATCAAGGGTAGAAAGTAAGGGAGACACATACAGCTGTGCGGTAACTATGTCTACAGATGGTGAATGTTGGAAAAGGTGCTTTCTGCAGCTCTTTACAGTTCTCCTTCACCTAGGGTAGAATGGAAGAGAGACACGTACAGCTGTGCGCTAACTATGTCTACAGATGGTGAATGTTGGAAATGGTGCTTTCTTCAGCTCCTTACAGTTCTCCTTCACCTAGGGTAGAAAGTAAAGGAGACATGTACAGCTGTGCGCTAACTGTGTCTACAGATGGTGAATGTTGGAAATTGTGCTTTCTGCAGCTCCTAACAGTTCTTCTTCATCAAGGGTAGAAAGTAAGGGAGACATGTACAGCTGTGCTCTAACTATGTCTACAGATGGTGAATGTTGGAAATGGTGCTTTCTGCAGCTCCTTACAGTTCTCCTTCACCTAGGGTAGAAAGTAAGGGAGACATGTACAGCTGTGCGCTAACTATGTCTACTGATAGTGAATGTTGGAAATGGTGCTGTCTGCAGCTCCTTACAGTTCTCCTTCACCTAGGGTAGAAAGTAAGGGAGACATGTACAGCTGTGCGCTAAGTATGTCTACAGATGGTGAATGTTGGAAATGGTGCTTTCTGCAACTCCTAACAGTTCTTCTTCACCTAGGGTAGAAAGTAAGGGAGACATGTACAGCTGTGCGCTAACTATGTCTAAGGATAGTGAATGTTGGAAATGGTGCTTTCTGCAGCTCCTTACAGTTCTCTTTCACCTAGGGTAGAAAGTAAGGGAGACATGTACAGCTGTGCGCTAACTGTGTCTACAGATGGTGAATTTTGGAAATGGTGCTTTCTGCAGCTCCTTACAGTTCTCCTTCACCTAGGGTAGAAAGTGCGCTAACTATTTCTACACATTGTGAATGGCGGAAATGGAGCTTTCTGCAGCTCCTAACAGTTCTTCTTCATCAAGGGTAGAAAGTAAGGGAGACATGTACAGCTGTGCGCTAACTGTGTCTACAGATGGTGAATGTTGGAAATTGTGCTGTCTGCAGCTCCCTACAGTTCTCCTTCACCTAGGGTAGAAAGTGCGCTAACTATGTCTACACATTGTGAATGGCGGAAATGGTGCTTTCTGCAGCTCCTAACAGTTCTTCTCCATCAAGGGTAGAAAGTAAGGGGGACATGTAACGCTGTGCGCTAACTGTGTCTACAGATGGTGAATGTTGGAAATTGTGCTTTCTGCAGCTCCTTACAGTTCTCCTTCACCTAGGGTAGATAGTAAGGGAGACATGTACAGCTGTGCGCTAACTGTGTCTACAGATGGTGAATGTTGGAAATTGTGCTTTCTGCAGCTCCTTACAGTTCTCCTTCACCTAGGGTAGAAAGTAAGGGAGACATGTACAGCTGTGCGCTAACTGTGTCTACAGATGGTGAATGTTGGAAATTGTGCTTTCTGCAGCTCCTTACAGTTCTCCTACACCTAGTGTAGAAAGTAAGGAAGACATGTACAGCTGTGCGCTAACTGTGTCTACAGATGGTGAATGTTGGAAATTGTGCTTTCTCCAGCTCCTTACAGTTCTCCTTCACCTAGGGTAGAAAGTAAGGGAGACATGTACAGCTGTGCGCTAACTGTGTCTACAGATGGTGAATGTTGGAAATGGTGCTTTCTGCAGCTCCTTACAGTTCTCTTTCACCTAGGGTAGAAAGTAAGGGAGACATGTACAGCTGTGCGCTAACTGTGTCTACAGATGGTGAATTTTGGAAATTGTGCTTTCTGCAGCTCCTTACAGTTCTCCTTCACCTAGGGTAGAAAGTAAGGGAGACATGTACAGCTGTGCGCTAACTGTGTCTACAGATTTTGAATGTTGGAAATTGTGCTTTCTGCAGCTCCTTACAGTTCTCCTTCACCTAGGGTAGAAAGTAAGGGAGACACGTACAGCTGTGTGCTAACTGTGTCTACAGATGGTGAATGTTGGAAATTGTGCTTTCTGCAGCTCCTTACAGTTCTCCTTCACCTAGGGTAGATAGTAAGGGAGACATGTACAGCTGTGCGCTAACTGTGTCTACAGATGGTGAATGTTGGAAATTGTGCTTTCTGCAGCTCCTTACAGTTCTCCTTCACCTAGGGTAGAAAGTAAGGGAGACATGTACAGCTGTGCGCTAACTGTGTCTACAGATGGTGAATTTTGGAAATAGTGCTTTCTGCAACTCCTTACAGTTCTCCTTCACCTAGGGTAGAAAGTGCGCTAACTATTTCTACGCATTGTGAATGGCGGAAATTGAGCTTTCTGCAGCTCCTAACAGTTCTTCATCATCAAGGGTAGAAAGTAAGGGAGACACATACAGCTGTGCGGTAACTATGTCTACAGATGGTGAATGTTGGAAAAGGTGCTTTCTGCAGCTCTTTACAGTTCTCCTTCACCTAGGGTAGAATGGAAGAGAGACACGTACAGCTGTGCGCTAACTGTGTCTACAGATGAAGAATGTTGGAAATTGTGCTTTCTGCAGCTCCTAACAGTTCTTCTTCATCAAGGGTAGAAAGTAAGGGAGACATGTACAGCTGTGCTCTAACTATGTCTACAGATGGTGAATGTTGGAAATGGTGCTTTCTGCAGCTCCTTACAGTTCTCCTTCACCTAGGGTAGAAAGTAAGGGAGACATGTACAGCTGTGCGCTAACTATGTCTACAGATAGTGAATGTTGGAAATGGTGCTGTCTGCAGCTCCTTACAGTTCTCCTTCACCTAGGGTAGAAAGTAAGGGAGACATGTACAGCTGTGCGCTAAGTATGTCTACAGATGGTGAATGTTGGAAATGGTGCTTTCTGCAACTCCTAACAGTTCTTCTTCACCTAGGGTAGAAAGTAAGGGAGACATGTACAGCTGTGCGCTAACTATGTCTAAGGATAGTGAATGTTGGAAATGGTGCTTTCTGCAGCTCCTTACAGTTCTCTTTCACCTAGGGTAGAAAGTAAGGGAGACATGTACAGCTGTGCGCTAACTGTGTCTACAGATGGTGAATTTTGGAAATGGTGCTTTCTGCAGCTCCTTACAGTTCTCCTTCACCTAGGGTAGAAAGTGCGCTAACTATTTCTACACATTGTGAATGGCGGAAATGGAGCTTTCTGCAGCTCCTAACAGTTCTTCTTCATCAAGGGTAGAAAGTAAGGGAGACATGTACAGCTGTGCGCTAACTGTGTCTACAGATGGTGAATGTTGGAAATTGTGCTGTCTGCAGCTCCCTACAGTTCTCCTTCACCTAGGGTAGAAAGTGCGCTAACTATGTCTACACATTGTGAATGGCGGAAATGGTGCTTTCTGCAGCTCCTAACAGTTCTTCTCCATCAAGGGTAGAAAGTAAGGGGGACATGTAACGCTGTGCGCTAACTGTGTCTATAGATGGTGAATGTGGAAATGGTGCTTTCTGCAGCTCCTTACATTTCCCCTTCACCTAGGGTAGAAAGTAAGGGAGAAATGCACAGCGGTGCGGTAACTGTGTCTCTAGATGGTGAATGTTGGAAATAGTGCTTTCTGCAGCTCCTTACAGTTCTTCTTCACCTAGGGTAGAAAGTAAGGGAGACATGTACAGCTGTGCGCTAACTGTGTCTACAGATGGTGAATGTGGAAATGGTGGTTTCTGCAGCTCCTTACATTTCCCCTTCACCTAGGGTAGAAAGTAAGGGAGACATGTACAGCTGTGCGCTAACTGTGTCTACAGATGGTGAATGTTGGAAATTGTGCTTTCTGCAGCTCCTTACAGTTCTCCTTCACCTAGGGTAGAAAAAAAGGGAGACTTGTACAGCTGTGCGCTAACTCTGTCTACAGATGGTGAATGTTGAAATGGTGCATTCTGCAGCTCCTTACAGTTCTCCTTCACCTAGGGTAGAAAGTAAGGGAGACACGTACAGCTGTGTGATAACTGTGTCTACAGATGGTGAATGTTGGAAATTGTGCTTTCTGCAGCTCCTTACAGTTCTCCTTCACCTAGGGTAGATAGTAAGGGAGACATGTACAGCTGTGCGCTAACTGTGTCTACAGATGGTGAATGTTGGAAATTATGCTTTCTGCAGCTCCTTACAGTTCTCCTTCACCTAGGGTAGAAAGTAAGGGAGACATGTACAGCTGTGCGCTAACTGTGTCTACAGATGGTGAATTTTGGAAATAGTGCTTTCTGCAACTCCTTACAGTTCTCCTTCACCTAGGGTAGAAAGTGCGCTAACTATTTCTACGCATTGTGAATGGCGGAAATTGAGCTTTCTGCAGCTCCTAACAGTACTTCATCATCAAGGGTAGAAAGTAAGGGAGACACATACAGCTGTGCGGTAACTATGTCTACAGATGGTGAATGTTGGAAAAGGTGCTTTCTGCAGCTCTTTACAGTTCTCCTTCACCTAGGGTAGAATGGAAGAGAGACACGTACAGCTGTGCGCTAACTATGTCTACAGATGGTGAATGTTGGAAATGGTGCTTTCTTCAGCTCCTTACAGTTCTCCTTCACCTAGGGTAGAAAGTAAAGGAGACATGTACAGCTGTGCGCTAACTGTGTCTATAGATGGTGAATGTTGGAAATTGTGCTTTCTGCAGCTCCTAACAGTTCTTCTTCATCAAGGGTAGAAAGTAAGGGAGACATGTACAGCTGTGCTCTAACTATGTCTACAGATGGTGAATGTTGGAAATGGTGCTTTCTGCAGCTCCTTACAGTTCTCCTTCACCTAGGGTAGAAAGTAAGGGAGACATGTACAGCTGTGCGCTAACTATGTCTACAGATAGTGAATGTTGGAAATGGTGCTGTCTGCAGCTCCTTACAGTTCTCCTTCACCTAGGGTAGAAAGTAAGGGAGACATGTACAGCTGTGCGCTAAGTATGTCTACAGATGGTGAATGTTGGAAATGGTGCTTTCTGCAACTCCTAACAGTTCTTCTTCACCTAGGGTAGAAAGTAAGGGAGACATGTACAGCTGTGCGCTAACTATGTCTAAGGATAGTGAATGTTGGAAATGGTGCTTTCTGCAGCTCCTTACAGTTCTCTTTCACCTAGGGTAGAAAGTAAGGGAGACATGTACAGCTGTGCGCTAACTGTGTCTACAGATGGTGAATTTTGGAAATGGTGCTTTCTGCAGCTCCTTACAGTTCTCCTTCACCTAGGGTAGAAAGTGCGCTAACTATTTCTACACATTGTGAATGGCGGAAATGGAGCTTTCTGCAGCTCCTAACAGTTCTTCTTCATCAAGGGTAGAAAGTAAGGGAGACATGTACAGCTGTGCGCTAACTGTGTCTACAGATGGTGAATGTTGGAAATTGTGCTGTCTGCAGCTCCCTACAGTTCTCCTTCACCTAGGGTAGAAAGTGCGCTAACTATGTCTACACATTGTGAATGGCGGAAATGGTGCTTTCTGCAGCTCCTAACAGTTCTTCTCCATCAAGGGTAGAAAGTAAGGGGGACATGTAACGCTGTGCGCTAACTGTGTCTATAGATGGTGAATGTGGAAATGGTGCTTTCTGCAGCTCCTTACATTTCCCCTTCACCTAGGGTAGAAAGTAAGGGAGAAATGCACAGCGGTGCGGTAACTGTGTCTCTAGATGGTGAATGTTGGAAATAGTGCTTTCTGCAGCTCCTTACAGTTCTTCTTCACCTAGGGTAGAAAGTAAGGGAGACATGTACAGCTGTGCGCTAACTATGTCTACAGATGGTGAATGTTGGAAATGGTGCTTTCTGCAGCTCCTTACAGTTCTCCTTCACCTACGGGAGAAAGTGCGCTAACTATTTCTACGCATTGTGAATGGCGGAAATGGTGCTTTCTGCAGCTCCTAACAGTTCTTCTTCATGAAGGGTAGAAAGTAAGGGAGACAAGTACAGCCGTCCGCTAACTATGTCTACAGGTGGTGAATGTTGGAAATGAAGTGTTCTGCAGCTCCTTACAGTTCTCCTTCACCTAGCGTAGAAAGTAAAGGAGACATGTACAGCTGTGCGCTAACTGTGTCTACAGATGGTGAATGTTGGATATTGTGCTTTCTGCAGCTCCTTACAGTTCTCCTTCACCTAGCGTAGAAAGTAAAGGAGACATGTACAGCTGTGCGCTAACTGTGTCTACAGATGGTGAATGTTGGATATTGTGCTTTCTGCAGCTCCTAACAGTTCTTCTTCATCAAGGGTAGAAAATAAGGGAGACATGTACAGCTGTGCGCTAACTATGTCTACAGATGGTGAATGTTGGAAATGGTGCTTTCTGCAGCTCCTTACAGTTCTCCTTCACCTACGGGAGAAAGTGCGCTAACTATTTCTACGCATTGTGAATGGCGGAAATGGTGCTTTCTGCAGCTCCTAACAGTTCTTCTTCGTGAAGGGTAGAAAGTAAGGGAGACAAGTACAGCCGTCCGCTAACTATGTCTACAGGTGGTGAATGTTGGAAATGAAGTGTTCTGCAGCTCCTTACAGTTCTCCTTCACCTAGCGTAGAAAGTAAAGGAGACATGTACAGCTGTGCGCTAACTGTGTCTACAGATGGTGAATGTTGGATATTGTGCTTTCTGCAGCTCCTAACAGTTCTTCTTCATCAAGGGTAGAAAATAAGGGAGACATGTACAGCTGTGCGCTAACTATGTCTACAGATGGTGAATGTTGGAAATAGTGCTTTCTGCAGCTCCTTACAGTTCTCCTTCACCTACGGGAGCAAGTGCCCTAACTATGTCTACACATTGTGAATGGCGGAAATGGTGCTTTCTGCAGCTCCTAACAGTTCTTCTTCATCAAGGGTAGAAAGTAAGGGGGACATGTACAGCTGTGCGCTAACTATGTCTACAGATGGTGAATGTTGGAAATGGTGCGTTCTGCAGATCCTTACAGTTCTCCTTCACCTAGGGTAGAAAGTAAGGGAGACATGTACAGCTGTGCGCTAACTGTGCCTACAGATGGTGAATGTTGGAAATGGTGCTTTCTGCAGCTCCTTACAGTTCTCCTTCACCTACGGGAGCAAGTGCCCTAACTATGTCTACACATTGTGAATGGCGGAAATGGTGCTTTCTGCAGCTCCTAACAGTTCCTCTTCATCAAGGGTAGAAAGTAAGGGAGACATGTACAGCTGTGCGCTAACTTGGTCTACAGATGGTGAATGTTGGAAATGGTGCGTTCTGCAGATCCTTACAGTTCTCCTTCACCTAGTGTAGATAGTAAGGGAGACATGTACAGCTGTGCGCTAACTGTGTCCACAGATGGTGAATGTTGGAAATGGTGCTTTCTGCAGCTCCTTACAGTTCTCCTTCACCTAGGGTAGAAAGTAAGAGAGACATATACAGCTGTGCGCTAACTCTGTCTACAGATGGTGAATGTTGGAAATGGTGTTTTCTGCAGCTCCTTACAGTTCTCCTTCACCTAGGGTAGAAAGTAAGAGAGACATGTAGAGCTGTGCGCTAACTGTGTCTACAGATGGTGAATGTTGGAAATGGTGCTATCTGCAGCTCCTTATGGTTCTCCTTCACCTAGGGTAGAATGTAAGGGAGACATTTACAGCTGTGCGCTAACTGTGTCTACAGATGGTGAATGTTGGAAATGGTGCTTTCTGCAGCTCCTTACAGTTCTCCTTCACCTAGGGTAGAAAGTGAGGGAGACATGTACAGCTGTGCGCTAACTCTGTCTACAGATAGTGAATGTTGGAAATGGTGCTTTCTGCAGCTCCTTACAGTTCTCCTTCACCTACGGGAGAAAGTGCCCTAACTATGTCTACACATTGTGAATGGCGGAAATGGTGCTTTCTGCAGCTCCTAACAGTTCTTCTTCACCTAGGGTAGAAAGTAAGGGAGACATGTACAGCTGTGCGCTAACTATGTCTACAGATGGTGAATGTTGGAAATGGTGCTTTCTGCAGCTCCTTACAGTTCTCCTTCACCTAGGGTAGAAAGTAAGGGAGACATGTACAGCTGTGTGCTAACTGTGTCTACAGATGGTGAATGTTGGAAATTGTGCTTTCTGCAGCTCCTTACAGTTCTCCTTCACCTAGTGTAGAAAGTAAGGAAGACATGTACAGCTGTGCACTAACTGTGTCTACAGCCGTTGAATGTTGGAAACGGTGCTTCCTGCAGCTCCTTACAGTTCTCCTTTACCTAGGGTAGGAAGTAAGGGAGACATGTACAGCTGTGCGCTAACTGTGTCTACAGATGGTGAATGTTGGAAATTCTGCTTTCTGCAGCTCCTAACAGTTCTTCTCCATCAAGGGGAGAAAGTAAGGGAGACATGTACAGCTGTGCGCTAACTATGGCTACAGAAGGTGAATGTTGGAAATGGTGCTTTCTGCAGCTCCTTACAGTTCTCCTTCACCTAGGGTAGAAAGTAAGGGAGACATGTACAGCTGTGCGCTAACTCTGTCTACAGATGGTGAATGTTGAAATGGTGCATTCTGCAGCTCCTTACAGTTCTCCTTCACCTAGGGTAGAAAGTAAGGGAGACACGTACAACTGTGCGCTAACTATGTCTACAGATGGTGAATGTTGGAAATGGTGCTTTCTGCAGCTCCTTACAGTTCTCCTTCACCTAGCGTAGAAAGTAAAGGAGACATGTACAGCTGTGCGCTAACTGTGTCTACAGATGGTGAATGTTGGATATTGTGCTTTCTGCAGCTCCTAACAGTTCTTCTTCATCAAGGGTAGAAAATAAGGGAGACATGTACAGCTGTGCGCTAACTATGTCTACAGATGGTGAATGTTGGAAATGGTGCTTTCTGCAGCTCCTTACAGTTCTCCTTCACCTACGGGAGAAAGTGCGCTAACTATGTCTACGCATTGTGAATGGCGGAAATGGTGCTTTCTGCAGCTCCTAACAGTTCTTCTTCATGAAGGGTAGAAAGTAAGGGAGACAAGTACAGCCGTCCGCTAACTATGTCTACAGGTGGTGAATGTTGGAAATGAAGTGTTCTGCAGCTCCTTACAGTTCTCCTTCACCTAGCGTAGAAAGTAAAGGAGACATGTACAGCTGTGCGCTAACTGTGTCTACAGATGGTGAATGTTGGATATTGTGCTTTCTGCAGCTCCTAATAGTTCTTCTTCATCAAGGGTAGAAAATAAGGGAGACATGTACAGCTGTGCGCTAACTATGTCTACAGATGGTGAATGTTGGAAATAGTGCTTTCTGCAGCTCCTTACAGTTCTCCTTCACCTACGGGAGCAAGTGCCCTAACTATGTCTACACATTGTGAATGGCGGAAATGGTGCTTTCTGCAGCTCCTAACAGTTCTTCTTCATCAAGGGTAGAAAGTAAGGGGGACATGTACAGCTGTGCGCTAACTATGTCTACAGATGGTGAATGTTGGAAATGGTGCGTTCTGCAGATCCTTACAGTTCTCCTTCACCTAGGGTAGAAAGTAAGGGAGACATGTACAGTTGTGCGCTAACTGTGTCTACAGATGGTGAATGTTGGAAATGGTGCTTTCTGCAGCTCCTTACAGTTCTCCTTCACCTACGGGAGCAAGTGCCCTAACTATGTCTACACATTGTGAATGGCGGAAATGGTGCTTTCTGCAGCTCCTAACAGTTCCTCTTCATCAAGGGTAGAAAGTAAGGGAGACATGTACAGCTGTGCGCTAACTTGGTCTACAGATGGTGAATGTTGGAAATGGTGCGTTCTGCAGATCCTTACAGTTCTCCTTCACCTAGTGTAGATAGTAAGGGAGACATGTACAGCTGTGCGCTAACTGAGTCCACAGATGGTGAATGTTGGAAATGGTGCTTTCTGCAGCTCCTTACAGTTCTCCTTCACCTAGGGTAGAAAGTAAGAGAGACATATACAGCTGTGCGCTAACTCTGTCTACAGATGGTGAATGTTGGAAATGGTGTTTTCTGCAGCTCCTTACAGTTCTCCTTCACCTAGGGTAGAAAGTAAGAGAGACATGTAGAGCTGTGCGCTAACTGTGTCTACAGATGGTGAATGTTGGAAATGGTGCTATCTGCAGCTCCTTATGGTTCTCCTTCACCTAGGGTTGAATGTAAGGGAGACATTTACAGCTGTGCGCTAACTGTGTCTACAGATGGTGAATGTTGGAAATGGTGCTTTCTTCAGCTCCTTACAGTTCTCCTTCACCTAGGGTAGAAAGTAAGGGAGACATGTACAGCTGTGCGCTAACTGTGTCTACAGATGGTGAATGTTGGAAATGGTGCTTTCTGCAGCTCCTTACAGTTCTCCTTCACCTACGGGAGAAAGTGCCCTAACTATGTCTACACATTGTGAATGGCGGAAATGGTGCTTTCTGCAGCTCCTAACAGTTCTTCTTCATCAAGGGTAGAATGTAAGGGAGACATGTACAGCTGTGCGCTAACTATGTCTACAGATGGTGAATGTTGGAAATGGTGCTTTCTGCAGCTCCTTACAGTTCTCCTTCACCTAGGGTAGAAAGTAAGGGAGACATGTACAGCTGTGCGCTAACTGTGTCTACAGATGGTGAATGTTGGAAATTGTGCTTTCTGCAGCTCCTTACTGTTCTCCTTCACCTAGTGTAGAAAGTAAGGAAGACATGTACAGCTGTGCACTAACTGTGTCTACAGCCGTTGAATGTTGGAAATGGTGCTTTCTGCAGCTCCTTACAGTTCTCCTTCACCTAGGGTAGGAAGTAAGGGAGACATGTACAGCTGTACGCTAACTGTGTCTACAGATGGTGAATGTTGGAAATTCTGCTTTCTGCAGCTCCTAACAGTTCTTCTCCATCAAGGGTAGAAAGTAAGGGAGACATGTACAGCTGTGCGCTAACTATGTCTACAGATGGTGAATGTTGGAAATAGTGCTTTCTGCAGCTCTGCAGTTCTCCTTCACCTAGGGTAGAAATTAAGGGAGACATGTACAGCTGTGCGCTAACTCTGTCTACAGATGGTGAATGTTGGAAATGGTGCTTTCTGCAGCTCCTTACAGTTCTCCTTCACCTACGGGAGAAAGTGCGCTAACTATGCCTACGCATTGTGAATGGCGGAAATGGTGCTTTCTGCAGCTCCTAACAGTTCTTCTTCATCAAGGGTAGAAAGTAAGGGAGACAAGTACAGCCGTCCGCTAACTATGTCTACAGGTGGTGAATGTTGGAAATGAAGTGTTCTGCAGCTCCTTACAGTTCTCCTTCACCTAGGGTAGAAAGTAAGGAAGAAATGTACAGCAGTGCGCTAACTGTGTCTACAGATGGTGAATGTTGGAAATGGTGCTTTCTGCAGCTCTGCAGTTTTCCTTCACCTAGGGTAGAAATTAAGGGAGACGTGTACAGCTGTGCGCTAACTGTGTCTACAGATGGTGAATGTTGGAAATTGTGCTTTCTGCAGCTCCTTGCAGTTCTCCTTCACCTAGGGTAGAAAGTTAGGGAGACATGTACAGCTGTGCGCTAACTGTGTCTACAGATGGTGAATGTTGGAAATGGTGCTTTCTGCAGCTCGTTACAGTTCTCTTTCACCTAGGGTAGAAAGTAAGGGAGACATGTACAGCTGTGCGCTAACTGCGTCTACAGATGGTGATTGTTGAATTGGTGCTTTCTGCAGCTCGTTACAGTTCTCCTTCACCTAGGGTAGAAAGTAAGGGAGACATGTACAGCTGTGCGCTAACTCTGTCTACAGATGGTGAATGTTGGAAATGGTGCTTTCTGCAGCTCCTTACAGTTCTCCTTCACCTAGGGTAGAAAGTAAGGGAGACATGTACAGCTGTGCGCTAACTATGTCTACAGATGGGGAATGTTGGAAATGGTGCTTTCTGCAGCTCCTTACAGTTCTCCTTCACCTAGGGTGGAAGGTAAGGGAGACATGTACAGCTGTGTGCTAACTGTGTCTACAGATGGTGAATGTTGGAAATTGTGCTTTCTGCAGCTCCTTACAGTTCTCCTTCACCTAGTGTAGAAAGTAAGGAAGACATGTACAGCTGTGCGCTAACTGTGTCTACAGATGGTGAATGTTGGAAATTCTGCTTTCTGCAGCTCCTAACAGTTCTTCTCCATCAAGGGTAGAAAGTAAGGGTGACATGTACAGCTGTGCGCTAACTATGTCTACAGATGGTGAATGTTGGAAATGGTGCTTTCTGCAGATCCTTACAGTTCTCCTTCACCTACGGGAGAAAGTGCGCTAACTATGTCTACGCATTGTGAATGGCGGAAATGGTGCTTTCTGCAGCTCCTAACAGTTCTTCTTCATGAAGGGTAGAAAGTAAGGGAGACAAGTACAGCCGTCCGCTAACTATGTCTACAGGTGTTGAATGTTGGAAATGAAGTGTTCTGCAGCTCCTTACAGTTCTCCTTCACCTAGCGTAGAAAGTAAAGGAGACATGTACAGCTGTGCGCTAACTGTGTCTACAGATGGTGAATGTTGGATATTGTGCTTTCTGCAGCTCCTAACAGTTCTTCTTCATCAAGGGTAGAAAATAAGGGAGACATGTACAGCTGTGCGCTAACTATGTCTACAGATGGTGAATGTTGGAAATAGTGCTTTCTGCAGCTCCTTACAGTTCTCCTTCACCTACGGGAGCAAGTGCCCTAACTATGTCTACACATTGTGAATGGCGGAAATGGTGCTTTCTGCAGCTCCTAACAGTTCTTCTTCATCAAGGGTAGAAAGTAAGGGGGACATGTACAGCTGTGCGCTAACTATGTCTACAGATGGTGAATGTTGGAAATGGTGCGTTCTGCAGATCCTTACAGTTCTCCTTCACCTAGGGTAGAAAGTAAGGGAGACATGTACAGCTGTGCGCTAACTATGTCTACAGATGGTGAATGTTGGAAATGGTGCGTTCTGCAGATCCTTACAGTTCTCCTTCACCTAGGGTAGATAGTAAGGGAGACATGTACAGCTGTGCGCTAACTGTGTCTACAGATGGTGAATGTTGGAAATGGTGCTTTCTGCAGCTCCTTACAGTTCTCCTTCACCTAGGGTAGAAAGTAAGAGAGACATATACAGCTGTGCGCTAACTCTGTCTACAGATGGTGAATGTTGGAAATGGTGTTTTCTGCAGCTCCTTACAGTTCTCCTTCACCTAGGGTAGAAAGTAAGAGAGACATGTAGAGCTGTGCGCTAACTGTGTCTACAGATGGTGAATGTTGGAAATGGTGCTTTCTGCAGCTCCTTATGGTTCTCCTTCACCTAGGGTAGAATGTAAGGGAGACATTTACAGCTGTGCGCTAACTGTGTCTACAGATGGTGAATGTTGGAAATGGTGCTTTCTTCAGCTCCTTACAGTTCTCCTTCACCTAGGGTAGAAAGTAAGGGAGACATGTACAGCTGTGCGCTAACTGTGTCTACAGATGGTGAATGTTGGAAATGGTGCTTTCTGCAGCTCCTTACAGTTCTCCTTCACCTAGGGTAGAAAGTGAGGGAGACATGTACAGCTGTGCGCTAACTCTGTCTACAGATAGTGAATGTTGGAAATGGTGCTTTCTGCAGCTCCTTACAGTTCTCCTTCACCTACGGGAGAAAGTGCCCTAACTATGTCTACACATTGTGAATGGCGGAAATGGTGCTTTCTGCAGCTCCTAACAGTTCTTCTTCATCAAGGGTAGAAAGTAAGGGAGACATGTACAGCTGTGCGCTAACTATGTCTACAGATGGTGAATGTTGGAAATGGTGCTTTCTGCAGCTCCTTACAGTTCTCCTTCACCTAGGGTAGAAAGTAAGGGAGACATGTACAGCTGTGCGCTAACTGTGTCTACAGATGGTGAATGTTGGAAATTGTGCTTTCTGCAGCTCCTTACTGTTCTCCTTCACCTAGTGTAGAAAGTAAGGAAGACATGTACAGCTGTGCACTAACTGTGTCTACAGCCGTTGAATGTTGGAAATGGTGCTTTCTGCAGCTCCTTACAGTTCTCCTTCACCTAGGGTAGGAAGTAAGGGAGACATGTACAGCTGTACGCTAACTGTGTCTACAGATGGTGAATGTTGGAAATTCTGCTTTCTGCAGCTCCTAACAGTTCTTCTCCATCAAGGGTAGAAAGTAAGGGAGACATGTACAGCTGTGCGCTAACTATGTCTACAGATGGTGAATGTTGGAAATAGTGCTTTCTGCAGCTCTGCAGTTCTCCTTCACCTAGGGTAGAAATTAAGGGAGACATGTACAGCTGTGCGCTAACTGTGTCTACAGATGGTGATTGTTGAATTGGTGCTTTCTGCAGCTCGTTACAGTTCTCCTTCACCTAGGGTAGAAAGTAAGGGAGACATATACAGCTGTGCGCTAACTCTGTCTACAGATGGTGAATGTTGGAAATGGTGCTTTCTGCAGCTCCTTACAGTTCTCCTTCACCTACGGGAGAAAGTGCGCTAACTATGCCTACGCATTGTGAATGGCGGAAATGGTGCTTTCTGCAGCTCCTAACAGTTCTTCTTCATCAAGGGTAGAAAGTAAGGGAGACAAGTACAGCCGTCCGCTAACTATGTCTACAGGTGGTGAATGTTGGAAATGAAGTGTTCTGCAGCTCCTTACAGTTCTCCTTCACCTAGGGTAGAAAGTAAGGAAGAAATGTACAGCAGTGCGCTAACTGTGTCTACAGATGGTGAATGTTGGAAATGGTGCTTTCTGCAGCTCTGCAGTTTTCCTTCACCTAGGGTAGAAATTAAGGGAGACATGTACAGCTGTGCGCTAACTGTGTCTACAGATGGTGAATGTTGGAAATTGTGCTTTCTGCAGCTCCTTGCAGTTCTCCTTCACCTAGGGTAGAAAGTTAGGGAGACATGTACAGCTGTGCGCTAACTGTGTCTACAGATGGTGAATGTTGGAAATGGTGCTTTCTGCAGCTCGTTACAGTTCTCTTTCACCTAGGGTAGAAAGTAAGGGAGACATGTACAGCTGTGCGCTAACTGTGTCTACAGATGGTGATTGTTGAATTGGTGCTTTCTGCAGCTCGTTACAGTTCTCCTTCACCTAGGGTAGAAAGTAAGGGAGACATGTACAGCTGTGCGCTAACTCTGTCTACAGATGGTGAATGTTGGAAATGGTGCTTTCTGCAGCTCCTTACAGTTCTCCTTCACCTAGGGTAGAAAGTAAGGGAGACATGTACAGCTGTGCGCTAACTATGTCTACAGATGGGGAATGTTGGAGATGGTGCTTTCTGCAGCTCCTTACAGTTCTCCTTCACCTAGGGTAGAAAGTAAGGGAGACATGTACAGCTGTGTGCTAACTGTGTCTACAGATGGTGAATGTTGGAAATTGTGCTTTCTGCAGCTCCTTACAGTTCTCCTTCACCTAGTGTAGAAAGTAAGGAAGACATGTACAGCTGTGCACCAACTGTGTCTACAGATGTTGAATGTTGGAAATGGTGCTTTCTGCAGCTCCTTACAGTTCTCCTTCACCTAGGGTAGTAAGTAAGGGAGACATGTACAGCTGTGCGCTAACTGTCTCTACAGATGGTGAATGTTGGAAATTCTGCTTTCTGCAGCTCCTAACAGTTCTTCTCCATCAAGGGTAGAAAGTAAGGGTGACATGTACAGCTGTGCGCTAACTATGTCTGCAGATGGTGAATGTTGGAAATGGTGCTTTCTGCAGCTCCTTACAGTTCTCCTTCACCTAGGGTAGAAAGTAAGGGAGACATGTACAGCTGTGCGCTAACTGTGTCTACAGATGGTGAAAGTTGGAAATTGTGCTTTCTGCAGCTCCATACAGTTCTCCTTCACCTAGTGTAGAAAGTAAGGAAGACATGTACAGCTGTGCGCTAACTGTGTCTACAGATGGTGAATGTTGGAAATTGTGCTTTCTGCAGCTCCTTACAGTTCTCCTTCACCTAGGGTAGAAAGTAAGGGAGACATGTACAGCTGTGCGCTAACTGTGTCTACATATGGTGAATGTTGGAAATTGTGCTTTCTGCAGCTCCTTACAGTTCTCCTTCACCTAGGGTAGAAAGTAAGGGAGACATGTACAGCTGTGCGCTAACTGTGTCTACAGATGGTGAATGTTGGAAATTGTGCTTTCTGCAGCTCCTTACAGTTCTCCTTCACCTAGGGTAGAAAGTAAGGGAGACAAGTACAGCTGTGCGCTAACTGTGTCTACAGATGGTGAATGTTGGAAATTGTGCTTTCTGCAGCTCCTTACAGTTCTCCTTCACCTAGTGTAGAAAGTAAGGAAGACATGTACAGCTGGGCGCTAACTGTGTCTACAGATGGTGAATGTTGGAAATTGTGCTTTCTCCAGCTCCTTACAGTTCTCCTTCACCTAGGGTAGAAAGTAAGGGAGACATGTACAGCTGTTTGCTAACTGTGTCTACAGATGGTGAATGTTGGAAATGGTGCTTTCTGCAGCTCCTTACAGTTCTCTTTCACCTAGGGTAGAAAGTAAGGGAGACATGTACAGCTGTGCGCTAACTGTGCCTACAGATGGTGAATTTTGGAAATTGTGCTTTCTGCAGCTCCTTACAGTTCTCCTTCATCTAGGGTAGAAAGTAAGGGAGACATGTACAGCTGTGCGCTAACTGTGTCTACAGATTTTGAATGTTGGAAATTGTGCTTTCAGCAGCTCCTTACAGTTCTCCTTCACCTAGGGTAGAAAGTAAGGGAGACACGTACAGCTGTGTGCTAACTGTGTCTACAGATGGTGAATGTTGGAAATTGTGCTTTCTGCAGCTCCTTACAGTTCTCCTTCACCTAGGGTAGATAGTAAGGGAGACATGTACAGCTGTGCGCTAACTGTGTCTACAGATGGTGAATGTTGGAAATTGTGCTTTCTGCAGCTCCTTACAGTTCTCCTTCACCTAGGGTAGAAAGTAAGGGAGACATGTACAGCTGTGCGCTAACTGTGTCTACAGATGGTGAATTTTGGAAATAGTGCTTTCTGCAACTCCTTACAGTTCTCTTTCACCTAGGGTAGAAAGTGCGCTAACTATTTCTACACATTGTGAATGGCGGAAATTGAGCTTTCTGCAGCTCCTAACAGTTCTTCATCATCAAGGGTAGAAAGTAAGGGAGACACATACAGCTGTGTGGTAACTATGTCTACAGATGGTGAATGTTGGAAAAGGTGCTTTCTGCAGCTCTTTACAGTTCTCCTTCACCTAGGGTAGAATGGAAGGGTGACACGTACAGCTGTGCACTAACTATGTCTACAGATGGTGAATGTTGGAAATGGTGCTTTCTTCAGCTCCTTACAGTTCTCCTTCACCTAGGGTAGAAAGTAAAGGAGGCATGTATAGCTGTGCGCTAACTGTGTCTACAGATGGTGAATGTTGGAAATTGTGCTTTCTGCAGCTCCTAACAGTTCTTCTTCATCAAGGGTAGAAAGTAAGGGAGACATGTACAGCTGTGCTCTAACTATGTCTACAGATGGTGAATGTTGGAAATGGTGCTTTCTGCAGCTCCTTACAGTTCTCCTTCACCTAAGGTAGAAAGTAAGGGAGACATGTACAGCTGTGCGCTAACTATGTCTACAGATAGTGAATGTTGGAAATGGTGCTGTCTGCAGCTCCTTACAGTTCTCCTTCACCTAGGGTAGAAAGTAAGGGAGACATGTACAGCTGTGCGCTAAGTATGTCTACAGATGGTGAATGTTGGAAATGGTGCTTTCTGCAACTCCTAACAGTTCTTCTTCACCTAGGGTAGAAAGTAAGGGAGACATGTACAGCTGTGCGCTAACTATGTCTAAGGATAGTGAATGTTGGAAATGGTGCTTTCTGCAGCTCCTTACAGTTCTCTTTCACCTAGGGTAGAAAGTAAGGGAGACATGTACAGCTGTGCGCTAACTGTGTCTACAGATGGTGAATGTTGGACATGGTGCTTTCTGCAGCTCCTTACAGTTCTCCTTCACCTAGGGTAGAAAGTGCGCTAACTATTTCTACACATTGTGAATGGCGGAAATGGTGCTTTCTGCAGCTCCTAACAGTTCTTCTCCATCAAGGGTAGAAAGTAAGGGGGACATGTACAGCTGTGCGCTAACTGTGTCTACAGATGGTGAATGTGGAAATGGTGCTTTCTGCAGCTCCTTACATTTCCCCTTCACCTAGGGTAGAAAGTAAGTTAGAAATGCACAGCTGTGCGGTAACTGTGTCTCTAGATGGTGAATGTTGGAAATAGTGCTTTCTGCAGCTCCTTACAGTTCTTCTTCACCTAGGGTAGAAAGTAAGGGAGACATGTACAGCTGTGCGCTACTTGTGTCTACAGATGGTGAATGTTAGAAATTGTGCTGTCTGCAGCTCCTTACAGTTCTCCTTCACCTAGGGTAGAAAGTGCGCTAACTATGTCTACACATTGTGAATGGCGGAAATGGTGCTTTCTGCAGCTCTTAACAGTTCTTCTCCATCAAGGGTAGAAAGTAAGGGGGACATGTACCGCTGTGCGCTAACTGTGTCTACAGATGGTGAATGTGGAAATGGTGGTTTCTGCAGCTCCTTACATTTCCCCTTCACCTAGGGTAGAAAGTGAGGGAGAAATGCACAGCTGTGCGGTAACTGTGTCTACAGATGGTGAATGTTGGAAATGGTGCTTTCTTCAGCTCCTTACAGTTCTCCTTCACCTAGGGTAGGAAGTAAGGGAGACATGTACAGCTGTGCGCTAACTGTGTCTACAGATGTTGAATGTTGGAAATTCTGCTTTCTGCAGCTCCTAACAGTTCTTCTCCATCAAGGGTAGAAACTAAGGGAGACATGTACAGCTGTGCGCTAACTATGTCTACAGATGGTGAATGTTGGAAATGGTGCTTTCTGCAGCTCCTTACAGTTCTCCTTCACCTAGGGTAGAAAGTAAGGGAGACATGTACAGCTGTGCGCTAACTCTGTCTACAGATGGTGAATGTTGAAATGGTGCATTCTGCAGCTCCTTACAGTTTTCCTTCACCTAGGGTAGAAAGTAAGGGAGACACGTACAACTGTGCGCTAACTATGTCTACAGATGGTGAATGTTGGAAATGGTGCTTTCTGCAGCTCCTTACAGTTCTCCTTCACCTAGCGTAGAAAGTAAGGGAGACATGTACAGCTGTGTGCTAACTATGTCTACAGATGGTGAATGTTGGAAATGGTGCTTTCTGCAGCTCCTTACAGTTCTCCTTCACCTAGGGTAGGAAGTAAGGGAGACATGTACAGCTGTGCGCTAACTGTGTCTACAGATGTTGAATGTTGGAAATTCTGCTTTCTGCAGCTCCTAACAGTTCTTCTCCATCAAGGGTAGAAAGTAATGGAGACATGTACAGCTGTGCGCTAACTATGTCTACAGATGGTGAATGTTGGAAATGGTGCTTTCTGCAGCTCCTTACAGTTCTCCTTCACCTAGGGTAGAAAGTAAGGGAGACATGTACAGCTGTGCGCTAACTCTGTCTACAGATGGTGAATGTTGGAAATGGTGCTTTCTTCAGCTCCTTACAGTTCTCCTTCACCTAGGGTAGGAAGTAAGGGAGACATGTACAGCTGTGCGCTAACTGTGTCTACAGATGTTGAATGTTGGAAATTCTGCTTTCTGCAGCTCCTAACAGTTCTTCTCCATCAAGGGTAGAAAGTAAGGGAGACATGTACAGCTGTGCGCTAACTATGTCTACAGATGGTGAATGTTGGAAATGGTGCTTTCTGCAGCTCCTTACAGTTCTCCTTCACCTAGGGTAGAAAGTAAGGGAGACATGTACAGCTGTGCGCTAACTCTGTCTACAGATGGTGAATGTTGAAATGGTGCATTCTGCAGCTCCTTACAGTTCTCCTTCACCTAGGGTAGAAAGTAAGGGAGACATGTACAGCTGTGTGCTAACTATGTCTACAGATGGTGAATGTTGGAAATGGTGCTTTCTGCAGCTCCTTACAGTTCTCCTTCACCTAGTGTAGAAAGTAAGGGAGACATGTACAGCTGTGTGCTAACTGTGTCTACAGATGGCGAATGTTGGAAATTGTGCTTTCTGCAGCTCCTTACAGTTCTCCTTCACCTAGTGTAGAAAGTAAGGAAGACATGTACAGCTGTGCACTAACTGTGTCTACAGCCGTTGAATGTTGGAAACGGTGCTTTCTGCAGCTCCTTACAGTTCTCCTTCACCTAGGGTAGGAAGTAAGGGAGACATGTACAGCTGTGCGCTAACTGTGTCTACAGATGATGAATGTTGGAAATTCTGCTTTCTGCAGCTCCTAACAGTTCTTCTCCATCAAGGGTAGAAAGTAAGGGAGACATGTACAGCTGTGCGCTAACTATGTCTACAGATGGTGAATGTTGGAAATGGTGCTTTCTGCAGCTCCTTACAGTTCTCCTTCACCTAGGGTAGAAAGTCAGGGAGACATGTACAGCTGTGTGCTAACTCTGTCTACAGATGGTGAATGTTGAAATGGTGCATTCTGCAGCTCCTTACAGTTCTCCTTCACCTAGGGTAGAAAGTAAGGGAGACACGTACAACTGTGCGCTAACTATGTCTACAGATGGTGAATGTTGGAAATGGTGCTTTCTGCAGCTCCTTACAGTTCTCCTTCACCTAGCGTAGAAAGTAAAGGAGACATGTACAGCTGTGCGCTAACTGTGTCTACAGATGGTGAATGTTGGATATTGTGCTTTCTGCAGCTCCTAACAGTTCTTCTTCATCAAGGGTAGAAAATAAGGGAGACATGTACAGCTGTGCGCTAACTATGTCTACAGATGGTGAATGTTGGAAATGGTGCTTTCTGCAGCTCCTTACAGTTCTCCTTCACCTAGGGAAGAAAGTAAGGGAGACATGTACAGCTGTGCGCTAACTATGTCTACAGATGGTGAATGTTGGAAATGGTGCTTTCTGCAGCTCGTTACAGTTCTCCTTCATCTAGGGTAGAAAGTAAGGGAGACATGTACACCTGTGCGCTAACTGTGTCTACAGATGGTGAATGTTAGAATTGGTGCGTTCTGCAGCTCGTTACAGTTCTCCTTCACCTAGGGTAGAAAGTAATTCAGACATATACAGCTGTGCGCTAACTCTGTCTACAGATGGTGAATGTTGGAAATGGTGCTTTCTGCAGCTCCTTACAGTTCTCCTTCACCTAGGGTAGAAAGTAAGGGAGACATGTACAGCTGTGCGCTAACTGTGTCTACAGATGGTGAATGTTGGAAATGGTGTTTTCTGCAGCTCCTTACAGTTCTCCTTCACCTACGGGAGCAAGTGCCCTAACTATGTCTACACATTGTGAATGGCGGAAATGGTGCTTTCTGCAGCTCCTAACAGTTCCTCTTCATCAAGGGTAGAAAGTAAGGGAGACATGTACAGCTGTGCGCCAACTTGGTCTACAGACGGTGAATGTTGGAAATGGTGCGTTCTGCAGATCCTTACAGTTCTCCTTCACCTAGGGTAGATAGTAAGGGAGACATGTACAGCTGTGCGCTAACTCTGTCTACAGATGGTGAATGTTGAAATGGTGCATTCTGCAGCTCCTTACAGTTCTCCTTCACCTAGGGTAGAAAGTAAGGGAGACATGTACAGCTGTGTGCTAACTATGTCTACAGATGGTGAATGTTGGAAATGGTGCTTTCTGCAGCTCCTTACAGTTCTCCTTCACCTAGTGTAGAAAGTAAGGGAGACATGTACAGCTGTGCGCTAACTATGTCTACAGATGGTGAATGTTGGAAATGGTGCTTTCTGCAGCTCCTTACAGTTCTCCTTCACCTAGGGTAGAAAGTAAGGGAGACATGTACAGCTGTGTGCTAACTGTGTCTACAGATGGTGAATGTTGGAAATTGTGCTTTCTGCAGCTCCTTACAGTTCTCCTTCACCTAGTGTAGAAAGTAAGGAAGACATGTACAGCTGTGCACTAACTGTGTCTACAGCCGTTGAATGTTGGAAACGGTGCTTTCTGCAGCTCCTTACAGTTCTCCTTCACCTAGGGTAGGAAGTAAGGGAGACATGTACAGCTGTGCGCTAACTGTGTCTACAGATGTTGAATGTTGGAAATTCTGCTTTCTGCAGCTCCTAACAGTTCTTCTCCATCAAGGGTAGAAAGTAAGGGAGACATGTACAGCTGTGCGCTAACTATGTCTACAGATGGTGAATGTTGGAAATGGTGCTTTCTGCAGCTCCTTACAGTTCTCCTTCACCTAGGGTAGAAAGTAAGGGAGACATGTACAGCTGTGCGCTAACTCTGTCTACAGATGGTGAATGTTGAAATGGTGCATTCTGCAGCTCCTTACAGTTCTCCTTCACCTAGGGTAGAAAGTAAGGGAGACAGGTACAACTGTGCGCTAACTATGTCTACAGATGGTGAATGTTGGAAATGGTGCTTTCTGCAGCTCCTTACAGTTCTCCTTCACCTAGCGTAGAAAGTAAAGGAGACATGTACAGCTGTGCGCTAACTGTGTCTACAGATGGTGAATGTTGGATATTGTGCTTTCTGCAGCTCCTAACAGTTCTTCTTCATCAAGGGTAGAAAATAAGGGAGACATGTACAGCTGTGCGCTAACTATGTCTACAGATGGTGAATGTTGGAAATGGTGCTTTCTGCAGCTCCTTACAGTTCTCCTTCACCTAGGGAAGAAAGTAAGGGAGACATGTACAGCTGTGCGCTAACTATGTCTACAGATGGTGAATGTTGGAAATGGTGCTTTCTGCAGCTCGTTACAGTTGTCCTTCTTCTAGGGTAGAAAGTAAGGGAGACATGTACACCTGTGCGCTAACTGTGTCTACAGATGGTGAATGTTGGAATTGGTGCGTTCTGCAGCTCGTTACAGTTCTCCTTCACCTAGGGTAGAAAGTAAGGCATACATATACAGCTGTGCGCTAAATCTGTCTACAGATGGTGAATGTTGGAAATGGTGCTTTCTGCAGCTCCTTACAGTTCTCCTTCACCTACGGGAGCAAGTGCCCTAACTATGTCTACACATTGTGAATGGCGGAAATGGTGCTTTCTGCAGCTCCTAACAGTTCTTCTTCATCAAGGGTAGAAAGTAAGGGAGACATGTACAGCTGTGCGCTAACTATGTCTACAGATGGTGAATGTTGGAAATGGTGCGTTCTGCAGATCCTTACAGTTCTCCTTCACCTAGGGTAGAAAGTAAGGGAGACATGTACAGCTGTGCGCTAACTGTGTCTACAGATGGTGAATGTTGGAAATGGTGCTTTCTGCAGCTCCTTACAGTTCTCCTTCACCTACGGGAGCAAGTGCCCTAACTATGTCTACACATTGTGAATGGCGGAAATGGTGCTTTCTGCAGCTCCTAACAGTTCCTCTTCATCAAGGGTAGAAAGTAAGGGAGACATGTACAGCTGTGCGCTAACTTGGTCTACAGATGGTGAATGTTGGAAATGGTGCGTTCTGCAGATCCTTACAGTTCTCCTTCACCTAGGGTAGATAGTAAGGGAGACATGTACAGCTGTGCGCTAACTGTGTCTACAGATAGTGAATGTTGGAAATGGTGCTTTCTGCAGCTCCTTACAGTTCTCCTTCACCTAGGGTAGAAAGTAAGGGAGACATATACAGCTGTGCGCAAACTGTGTCTACAGATGGTGAATGTTGGAAATGGTGCTTTCTGCAGCTCCTTACAGTTCTCCTTCACCTAGGGTAGAAAGTAAGAGAGACATGTAGAGCTGTGCGCTAACTGTGTCTACAGATGGTGAATGTTGGAAATGGTGCTTTCTTCAGCTCCTTACAGTTCTCCTTCACCTAGGGTAGAAAGTAAGGGAGACATGTACAGCTGTGCGCTAACTTGGTCTACAGATGGTGAATGTTGGAAATGGTGCGTTCTGCAGATCCTTACAGTTCTCCTTCACCTAGGGTAGATAGTAAGGGAGACATGTACAGCTGTGCGCTAACTGTGTCTACAGATGGTGAATGTTGGAAATTGTGCTTTCTGCAGCTCCTTACAGTTCTCCTTCACCTAGGGTAGGAAAAAAGGGAGACATGTACAGCTGTGCGCTAACTCTGTCTACAGATGGTGAATGTTGAAATGGTGCATTCTGCAGCTCCTTACAGTTCTCCTTCACCTAGGGTAGAAAGTAAGGGAGACATGTACAGCTGTGCGCTAACTGTGTCTACAGATGGTGAATGTTGGAAATGGTGCTTTCTGCAGCTCGTTACAGTTCTCCTTCACCTAGGGTAGAAAGTAAGGGAGACATGTACAGCTGTGCGCTAACTGTGTCTACAGATGGTGAATGTTGGAAATGGTGCTTTCTGCAGCTCCTTACAGTTCTCCTTCACCTAGTGTAGAAAGTAAGGGAGACATGTACAGCTGTGCGCTAACTATGTCTACAGATGGTGAATGTTGGAAATGGTGCTTTCTGCAGCTCCTTACAGTTCTCCTCCACCTAGGGTAGAAAGTAAGGGAGACATGTACAGCTGTGTGCTAACTGTGTCTACAGATGGTGAATGTTGGAAATTGTGCTTTCTGCAGCTCCTTACTGTTCTCCTTCACCTAGTGTAGAAAGTAAGGAAGACATGTACAGCTGAGCACTAACTGTGTCTACAGCCGTTGAATGTTGGAAATGGTGCTTTCTGCAGCTCCTTACAGTTCTCCTTCACCTAGGGTAGGAAGTAAGGGAGACATGTACAGCTGTACGCTAACTGTGTCTACAGATGGTGAATGTTGGAAATTCTGCTTTCTGCAGCTCCTTACAGTTCTCCTTCACCTAGGGTAGAAAGTAAAGGAGACATGTACAGCTGTGCGCTAACTGTGTCTACAGATGGTGAATGTTGGATATTGTGCTTTCTGCAGCTCCTAACAGTTCTTCTTCATCAAGGGTAGAAAGTAAGGGAGACATGTACAGCTGTGCGCTAACTATGTCTACAGATGGTGAATGTTGGAAATGGTGCTTTCTGCAGCTCCTTACAGTTCTCCTTCACCTAGGGTAGAAAGTAAGGGAGACATGTACAGCTGTGCGCTAACTATGTCTACAGATGGTGAATGTTGGAAATGGTGCTTTCTGCAGCTCGTTACAGTTCTCCTTCATCTAGGGTAGAAAGTAAGGGAGACATGTACACCTGTGCGCTAACTGTGTCTACAGATGGTGAATGTTGGAATTGGTGCGTTCTGCAGCACGTTACAGTTCTCCTTCACCTAGGGTAGAAAGTAAGGGAGACATATACAGCTGTGCGCTAACTCTGTCTACAGATGGTGAATGTTGGAAATGGTGCTTTCTGCAGCTCCTTACAGTTCTCCTTCACCTAGGGTAGAAAGTAAGGGAGACATGTACAGCTGTGCGCTAACTGTGTCTACAGATGGTGAATGTTGGAAATGGTGCTTTCTGCAGCTCCTTACAGTTCTCCTTCACCTACGGGAGCAAGTGCCCTAACTATGTCTACACATTGTGAATGGCGGAAATGGTGCTTTCTGCAGCTCCTAACAGTTCTTCTTCATCAAGGGTAGAAAGTAAGGGAGACATGTACAGCTGTGGGCTAACTATGTCTACAGATGGTGAATGTTGGAAATGGTGCGTTCTGCAGATCCTTACAGTTCTCCTTCACCTAGGGTAGAAAGCAAGGAAGACATGTACAGCTGTGCGCTAACTGTGTCTACAGATGGTGAATGTTGGAATCGGTGCTTTCTGCAGCTCGTTACAGTTCTCCTTCACCTAGGGTAGAAAGTGAGGGTGACATATACAGCTGTGCGCTAACTCTGTCTACAGATGGTGAATGTTGGAAATGGTGCTTTCTGCAGTCCTTACAGTTCTCCTTCACCTAGGGTACAAAGTAAGGTAGACATGTACAGCTGTGCGCTAACTCTGTCTACAGATGGTGAATGTTGGGAATGGTGCTTTCTGCAGCTCCTTACAGTTCTCCTTCACCTACGGGAGAAAGTGCGCTAACTATGTCCACACATTGTGAATGGCGGAAATGGTGCCATCTGCAGCTCCTAACGGTTCTTCTTCATCAAGGGTAGAAAGTAAGGGAGTCATGTACAGCTGTGCGCTAACTATGTCTACAGATGGTGAATGTTGGAAATGGTGCTTTCCGCAGCTCCTTACAGTTCTCCATCACCTAGGGTAGAAAGTAAGGGAGACAAATTCAGCTGTGCGCTAACTGTGTCTACAGATGGTGAATGCTGGAAATGGTGCTTTCTGCAGATCCTTATAGTTCTCCTTCACCTAGGGTAGAAAGTAAGGGAGACATGTACAGCTATGCGCTATCTCTGTCTACAGATGGTGAATGTTGGAAATGGTGCTTTCTGCAGCTCCTTACAGTTCTCCTTCACCTAGGGTAGAAAGTAAGGGAGACATGTCCTGCTGTGCGCTAACCCTGTCTACAGATGGTGAATGTTGGAAATGGTGCTTTCTGCAGCTCCTTACAGTTCTCCTTCACCTAGGGTAGAAAGTAAGGGAGACATGTACAGCTGTGCGCTAACTATGTCTACAGATGGTGAATGTTGGAAATGGTGCGTTCTGCAGATCCTTACAGTTCTCCTTCACCTAGGGTAGATAGTAAGGGAGACATGTACAGCTGTGCGCTAACTGTGTCTACAGATGGTGAATGTTGGAAATCGTGCTTTCTGCAGCTCCTTACAGTTCTCCTTCACCTAGGGTAGAAAGTGAGGGAGACATATACAGCTGTGCGCTAACTCTGTCTACAGATGGTGAATGTTGGAAATGGTGCTTTCTGCAGCTCCTTACAGTTCTCCTTCACCTAGGGTAGAAAGTAAGACAGACATGTAGAGCTGTGCGCTAACTGTGTCTACAGATGGTGAATGTTGGAAATGGTGCTTTCTGCAGCTCCTTATGGTTCTCCTTCACCTAGGGTAGAATGTAAGGGAGACACTTACAGCTGTGCGCTAACTGTGTCTACAGATGGTGAATGTTGGAAATGGTGCTTTCTTCAGCTCCTTACAGTTCTCCTTCACCTAGGGTAGAAAGTAAGGGAGACATGTACAGCTGTGCGCTAACTGTGTCTACAGATGGTGAATGTTGGAAATGGTGCTTTCTGCAGCTCCTTACAGTTCTCCTTCACCTAGGGTAGAAAGTAAGGGAGACATGTACAGCTGTGCGCTAACTCTGTCTACAGATAGTGAATGTTGGAAATGGTGCTTACTGCAGCTCCTTACAGTTCTCCTTCACCTACGGGAGAAAGTGCCCTAACTATGTCTACACATTGTGAATGGCGGAAATGGTGCTTTCTGCAGCTCCTAACAGTTCTTCTTCATCAAGGGTAGAAAGTAAGGGAGACATGTACAGCTGTGCCCTAACTATGTCTACAGATGGTGAATGTTGGAAATGGTGCTTTCTGCAGCTCCTTACAGTTCTCCTTCACCTAGGGTAGAAAGTAAGGGAGACATGTACAGCTGTGCGCTAACTGTGTCTACAGATAGTGAATGTTGGAAATGGTGCTTTCTGCAGATACTTACAGTTCTCCTTCAACTAGGGTAGAAAGTAAGGGAGAAATGTACAGCTGTGCGCTAACTGTGTCTACAGATGGTGAATGTTGGAAATGGTGCTTTCTGCAGCTCCTTACAGTTCTCCTTCACCTAGGGTAGAAAGTAAGGGAGACATGTACAGCTGTGCGCTAACTGTGTCTACAGATGGTGAATGTTGGAAATGGTGCTTTCTGCAGCTCGTTACAGTTCTCCTTCACCTAGGGTAGAAAGTAAGGGAGACATGTACAGCTGTGCGCTAACTGTGTCTACAGATGGTGAATGTTGGATATTGTGCTTTCTGCAGCTCCTTACAGTTCTCCTTCACCTAGGGTAGAAAAAAAGGGAGACATGTACAGCTGTGCGCTACCTCTGTCTACAGATGGTGAATGTTGAAATGGTGCATTCTGCAGCTCCTTACAGTTCTCCTTCACCTAGGGTAGAAAGTAAGGGAGACATGTACAGCTGTGTGCTAACTATGTCTACAGATGGTGAATGTTGGAAATGGTGCTTTCTGCAGCTCCTTACAGTTCTCCTTCACCTAGTGTAGAAAGTAAGGGAGACATGTACAGCTGTGCGCTAACTATGTTTACAGATGGTGAAAGTTGGAAATGGTGCTTTCTGCAGCTCCTTACAGTTCTCCTCCACCTAGGGTAGAAAGTAAGGGAGACATGTACAGCTGTGTGCTAACTGTGTCTACAGATGGTGAATGTTGGAAATTGTGCTTTCTGCAGCTCCTTACTGTTCTCCTTCACCTAGTGTAGAAAGTAAGGAAGACATGTACAGCTGTGCACTAACTGTGTCTACAGCCGTTGAATGTTGGAAATGGTGCTTTCTGCAGCTCCTTACAGTTCTCCTTCACCTAGGGTAGGAAGTAAGGGAGACATGTACAGCTGTACGCTAACTGTGTCTACACATGGTGAATGTTGGAAATTCTGCTTTCTGCAGCTCCTAACAGTTCTTCTCCATCAAGGGTAGAAAGTAAGGGAGACATGTACAGCTGTGCGCTAACTATGTCTACAGATGGTGAATGTTGGAAATGGTGCTTTCTGCAGCTCCTTACAGTTCTGCTTCACCTAGGGTAGAAAGTAAGGGAGACATGTAAAGCTGTGCGCTAACTCTGTCTACAGATGGTGAATGTTGAAATGGTGCATTCTGCAGCTCCTTACAGTTCTCCTTCACCTAGGGTAAAAAGTAAGGGAGACACGTACAGCTGTGCGCTAACTATGTCTACAGATGGTGAATGTTGGAAATGGTGCTTTCTGCAGCTCCTTACAGTTCTCCTTCACCTAGGGTAGAAAGTAAAGGAGACATGTACAGCTGTGCGCTAACTGTGTCTACAGATGGTGAATGTTGGATATTGTGCTTTCTGCAGCTCCTAACAGTTCTTCTTCATCAAGGGTAGAAAGTAAGGGAGACATGTACAGCTGTGCGCTAACTATGCCTACAGATGGTGAATGTTGGAAATGGTGCTTTCTGCAGCTCCTTACAGTTCTCCTTCACCTAGGGTAGAAAGTAAGGGAGACATGTACAGCTGTGCGCTAACTATGTCTACAGATGGTGAATGTTGGAAATGGTGCTTTCTGCAGCTCGTTACAGTTCTCCTTCATCTAGGGTAGAACGTAAGGGAGACATGTACACCTGTGCGCTAACTGTGTCTACAGATGGTGAATGTTGGAATTGGTGCGTTCTGCAGCTCGTTACAGTTCTCCTTCACCTAGGGTAGAAAGTAAGGCAGACATTTACAGCTGTGCGCTAACTCTGTCTACAGATGGTGAATGTTGGAAATGGTGCTTTCTGCAGCTCCTTACAGTTCTCCTTCATCTAGGGTAGAAAGTAAGGGAGACATGTACAGCTGTGCGCTAACTGTGTCTACAGATGGTGAATGTTGGAAATGGTGCTTTCTGCAGCTCCTTACAGTTCTCCTTCACCTACGGGAGCAAGTGCCTTAACTATGTGTACACATTGTGAATGGCGGAAATGGTGCTTTCTGCAGCTCCTAACAGTTCTTCTTCATCAAGGGTAGAAAGTAAGGGAGACATGTACAGCTGTGCGCTAACTATGTCTACAGATGGTGAATGTTGGAAATGGTGCGTTCTGCAGATCCTTACAGTTCTCCTTCACCTAGGGTAGATAGTAAGGGAGACATGTACAGCTGTGCGCTAACTGTGTCTACAGATGGTGAATGTTGGAAATGGTGCTTTCTGCAGCTCCTTACAGTTCTCCTTCACCTAGGGTAAAAAGTAAGAGAGACATGTACAGCTGTGCGCTAACTGTGTCTACAGATGGTGGATGTTGGAAATGGTGCTTTCTGCAGCTCCTTATGGTTCTCCTTCACCTAGGGTAGAATGTAAGGGAGACATGTACAGCTGTGCGCTAACTGTGTCTACAGATGGTGAATGTTGGAAATGGTGCTTTCTTCAGCTCCTTACAGTTCTCCTTCACCTAGGGTAGAAAGTAAGGGAGACATATACAGCTGTGCGCTAACTGTGTCTACAGATGGTGAATGTTGGAATCGGTGCTTTCTGCAGCTCGTTACAGTTCTCCTTCACCTAGGGTAGAAAGTAAGGGTGACACATACAGCTGTGCGCTAACTGTGTCTACAGATGGTGAATGTTGGAAATGGTGCTTTCTGCAGTCCTTACAGTTCTCCTTCACCTAGGGTAGAAAGTAAGGGAGACATGTACAGCTGTGCGCTAACTCTGTCTACAGATGGTGAATGTTGGGAATGGTGCTTTCTGCAGCTCCTTACAGTTCTCCTTCACCTACGGGAGAAAGTGCGCTAACTATGTCCACACATTGTGAATGGCGGAAATGGTGCTATCTGCAGCTCCTAACGGTTCTTCTTCATCAAGGGTAGAAAGTAAGGGAGTCATGTACAGCTGTGCGCTAACTATGTCTACAGATGGTGAATGTTGGAAATGGTGCTTTCTGCAGCTCCTTACAGTTCTCCATCACCTAGGGTAGAAAGTAAGGGAGACAAATTCAGCTGTGCGCTAACTGTGTCTACAGATGGTGAATGCTGGAAATGGTGCTTTCTGCAGCTCCTTATAGTTCTCCTTCACCTAGGGTAGAAAGTAAGGCAGACATGTACAGCTATGCGCTAACTCTGTGTACAGATGGTGAATGTTGGAAATGGTGCTTTCTGCAGCTCCTTACAGTTCTCCTTCACCTAGGGTAGAAAGTAAGGGAGACATGTCCAGCTGTGCGCTAACCCTGTCTACAGATGGTGAATGTTGGAAATGGTGCTTTCTGCAGCTCCTTACAGTTCTCCTTCACCTAGGGTAGAAAGTAAGGGAGACATGTACAGCTGTGCGCTAACTATGTCTACAGATGGTGAATGTTGGAAATGGTGCTTTCTGCAGCTCCTTACAGTTCTCCTTCACCTAGGGTAGCAAGTAAAGGAGACATGTACAGCTGTGCGCTAACTGTGTCTACAGATGGTGAATGTTGGAAATGGTGCATTCTGCAGCTCGTTACAGTTCTCCTTCATCTAGGGTAGAAAGTAAGGGAGACATGTACACCTGTGCGCTAACTGTGTCTACAGATGGTGAATGTTGGAATTGGTGCGTTCTGCAGCTCGTTACAGTTCTCCTTCACCTAGGGTAGAAAGTAAGGGAGACATGTACAGCTGTGCGCTAACTGTGTCTACAGATGGTGAATGTTGGAAATGGTGCTTTCTGCAGCTCCTTACAGTTCTCCTTCACCTACGGGAGAGAGTGCCCTAACTATGTCTACACATTGTGAATGGCGGAAATGGTGCTTTCTGCAGCTCCTAACAGTTCTTCTTCATCAAGGGTAGAAAGTAAGGGAGACATGTACAGCTGTGCGCTAACTATGTCTACAGATGGTGAATGTTGGAAATGGTGCGTTCTGCAGATCCTTACAGTTCTCCTTCACCTATGGTAGATAGTAAGGGAGACATGTACAGCTGTGCGCTAACTGTGTCTACAGATGGTGAATGTTGGAAATGGTGCTTTCTGCAGCTCCTTACAGTTCTCCTTCACCTAGGGTAGAAAGTAAGGGAGACATATACAGCTGTGCGCTAACTCTGTCTACAGATGGTGAATGTTGGAAATGGTGCTTTCTGCAGCTCCTTACAGTTCTCCTTCACCTAGGGTAGAAAGTAAGGGAGACATGTACAGCTGTGCGCTAACTGTGTCTACAGATGGTGAATGTTGGAAATGGTGCTTTCTGCAGCTCCTTATGGTTCTCCTTCACCTAGGGTAGAATGTAAGGGAGACATGTACAGCTGTGCGCTAACTGTGTCTACAGATGGTGAATGTTGGAAATGGTGCTTTCTTCAGCTCCTTACAGTTCTCCTTCACCTAGGGTAGAAAGTAAGGGAGACATGTACAGCTGTGCGCTAACTGTGTCTACAGATGGTGAATGTTGGAAAAGGTGCTTTCTGCAGCTCCTTACAGTTCTCCTTCACCTAGGGTAGAAAGTAAGGGAGGCATGTACAGCTGTGCGCTAACTCTGTCTACAGATGGTGAATGTTGGAAATGGTGCTTTCTGCAGCTCCTTACAGTTCTCCTTCACCTATGGGAGAAAGTGCCCTAACTATGTCTACACATTGTGAATGGCGGAAATGGTGCTTTCTGCAGCTCCTAACAGTTCTTCTTCATCAAGGGTGGAAAGTAAGGGAGACATCTACAGCTGTGCGCTAACTATGTCTACAGATGGTGAATGTTGGAAATGGTGCGTTCTGCAGCTCCTTACAGTTCTCCTTCACCTAGGGTAGAAAGTAAGGGAGACACGTACAGCTGTGCGCTAACTGTGTCTACAGATGGTGAATGTTGGAAATGGTGCTTTCTGCAGCTGCTTACAGTTCTCCTTCACCTAGGGTAGAAAGTAAGGGTGACATATACAGCTGTGCGCTAACTCTGTCTACAGATGGTGAATGTTGGAAATGGTGCTTTCTGCAGTCCTTACAGTTCTCCTTCACCTAGGGTAGAAAGTAAGGGAGACATGTACAGCTGTGCGCTAACTCTGTCTACAGATGGTGAATGTTGGGCATGGTGCTTTCTGCAGCTCCTTACAGTTCTCCTTCACCTACGGGAGAAAGTGCGCTAACTATGTCCACACATTGTGAATGGCGGAAATGGTGCTTTCTGCAGCTCCTAACGGTTCTTCTTCATCAAGGGTAGAAAGTAAGGGAGTCATGTACAGCTGTGCGCTAACTATGTCTACAGATTGTGAATGTTGGAAATGGTGCTTTCTGCAGCTCCTTACAGTAAACCTTCACCTAGGGTAGAAAGTAAAGGAGACATGTACAGCTGTGCGCTAACTGTGTTTACAGATGGTGAATGTTTGAAATGGTGCTTTCTGCAGCTCCTTACAGATCTCCTTCACCTAGGTTAGAAGTGCGCTAACTATGTCTACACATTGTGAATGCCGGAAATGGTGCTTTCTGCAGCTCCTTACAGTTCTCCTTCACCAAGGGTAGAAAGTAAGGGAGACATGTGCAGCTGTGCGCTAACTCTGTCTACAGATGGTGAATGTTGGAATTGGTGCTTTCTGTAGCTCCTCACAGTTCTCCTTGACCTAGGGTAGAAAGTAAGGGAGACATGTACAGCTGTGCGCAAACTCTGTCTACAGACTGTGAATGTTGGAAATGGTGCTTTCTGCAGCTCCTTACAGTTCTCCTTCACCTAGGGTAGAAAGTAAGGGAGACATGTGCAGCTGTGCGCAAACTCTGTCTACAGATGGTGAATGTTGGAATGGTGCTTTCTGCAGCTCCTTACAGTTCTCCTTCACCTACGGGAGAAAGTGCGCTAACTATGTCCACACATTGTGAATGGCGGAAATGGTGCTTTCTGCAGCTCCTAACGGTTCTTCTTCATCAAGGGTAGAAAGTAAGGGAGACATGTACAGCTGTGCGCTAACTATGTCTACAGATGGTGAATGTTGGAAATGGTGCTTTCTGCAGCTCCTTACAGTTCTCCTTCACCTAGGGTAGAAAGTAAGGGAGACATGTACAGCTGTGCGCTAACTCTGTCTACAGATGGTGAATGTTGGAAATGGTGCTTTCTGCAGCTCCTTACCGTTCCTCTTCACCTAGGGTAGAAATTAAGGGAGACATGTACAGCTGTGCGCTAACTATATCTACAGATGGTGAATGTTGGAAATGGTGCTTCCTGCAGCTCCTTACAGTTCTCCTTCACCTACAGTAGAAAGTAAGGGAGACATGTTCAGCAGTGCGCTAACTATGTCTACACATTGTGATTGGCGGAAATGGTGCTTTCAGCAGCTCCTAACAGTTCTTCTTCATCAAGGGTAGAAAGTAAGGGAGACATGTACAGCTGTGCGCTAACTATGTCTACAGATGGTGAATGTTGGAAATGGTGCTTTCTGCAGCTCCTTACAGTTCTCCTCCACCTAGGGTAGAAAGTAAGGGAGACATGTACAGCTGTGCACTAACTGTGTCTACAGCCGTTGAATGTTGGAAATGGTGCTTTCTGCAGCTCCTTACAGTTCTCCTTCACCTAGGGTAGGAAGTAAGGGAGACATGTACAGCTGTACGCTAACTGTGTCTACACATGGTGAATGTTGGAAATTCTGCTTTCTGCAGCTCCTAACAGTTCTTCTCCATCAAGGGTAGAAAGTAAGGGAGACATGTACAGCTGTGCGCTAACTATGTCTACAGATGGTGAATGTTGGAAATGGTGCGTTCTGCAGATCCTTACAATTCTCCTTCACCTAGGGTAGATAGTAAGGGAGACATGTACAGCTGTGCGCTAACTGTGTCTACAGATGGTGAATGTTGGAAATGGTGCTTTCTGCAGCTCCTTACAGTTCTCCTTCACCTAGGGTAAAAAGTAAGAGAGACATGTACAGCTGTGCGCTAACTGTGTCTACAGATGGTGGATGTTGGAAATGGTGCTTTCTGCAGCTCCTTATGGTTCTCCTTCACCTAGGGTAGAATGTAAGGGAGACATGTACAGCTGTGCGCTAACTGTGTCTACAGATGGTGAATGTTGGATATGGTGCTTTCTTCAGCTCCTTACAGTTCTCCTTCACCTAGGGTAGAAAGTAAGGGAGACATGTACAGCTGTGCGCTAACTGTGTCTACAGATGGTGAATGTTGGAAATGGTGCGTTCTGCAGCTCCTTACAGTTCTCCTTCACCTAGGGTAGAAAGTAAGGGAGACATGTACAGCTGTGCGCTAACTGTGTCTACAGATGGTGAATGTTGGAAATGGTGCTTTCTGCAGCTGCTTACAGTTCTCCTTCACCTAGGGTAGAAAGTAAGATAGACATATACAGCTGTGCGCTAACTGTGTCTACAGATGGTGAATGTTGGAATCGGTGCTTTCTGCAGCTCGTTACAGTTCTCCTTCACCTAGGGTAGAAAGTAAGGGTGACATATACAGCTGTGCGCTAACTGTGTCTACAGATGGTGAATGTTGGAAATGGTGTTTTCTCCAGTCCTTACAGTTCTCCTTCACCTAGGGTAGAAAGTAAGGGAGACATGTACAGCTGTGCGCTAACTCTGTCTACAGATGGTGAATGTTGGGAATGGTGCTTTCTGCAGCTCCTTACAGTTCTCCTTCACCTACGGGAGAAAGAGCGCTAACTATGTCCACACATTGTGAATGGCGGAAATGGTGCTATCTGCAGCTCCTAACGGTTCTTCTTCATCAAGGGTAGAAAGTAAGACAGTCATGTACAGCTGTGCGCTAACTATGTCTACAGATGGTGAATGTTGGAAATGGTGCTTTCTGCAGCTCCTTACAGTTCTCCATCACCTAGGGTAGAAAGTAAGGGAGACATGTCCAGCTGTGCGCTAACCCTGTCTACAGATGGTGAATGTTGGAAATGGTTCTTTCTGCAGCTCCTTACAGTTCTCCTTCACCTAGGGTAGAAAGTTAGGGAGACATGTACAGCTGTGCGCTAACTATGTCTACAGATGGTGAATGTTGGAAATGGTGCTTTCTGCAGCTCCTTACAATTCTCCTTCACCTAGGGTAGCAAGCAAAGGAGACATGTACAGCTGTGCGCTAACTGTGTCTACAGATGGTGAATGTTGGAAATGGTGCATTCTGCAGCTCGTTACAGTTCTCCTTCATCTAGGGTAGAAAGTAAGGGAGACATGTACACCTGTGCGCAAACTGTGTCTACAGATGGTGAATGTTGGAATTGGTGCGTTCTGCAGCTCGTTACAGTTCTCCTTCACCTAGGGTAGAAAGTAAGGCAGACATATACAGCTGTGCGCTAACTCTGTCTACAGATGGTGAATGTTGGAAATGGTGCTTTCTGCAGCTCCTTACAGTTCTCCTTCACCTAGGGTAGAAAGTAAGGGAGACATGTACAGCTGTGCGCTAACTGTGTCTACAGATGGTGAATGTTGGAAATGGTGCTTTCTGCAGCTCCTTACAGTTCTCCTTCACCTACGGGAGCAAGTGCCCTAACTATGTCTACACATTGTGAATGGCGGAAATGGTGCTTTCTGCAGCTCCTAACAGTTCTTCTTCATCAAGGGTAGAAATTAAGGGAGACATGTACAGCTGTGCGCTAACTATGTCTACAGATGGTGAATGTTGGAAATGGTGCGTTCTGCAGATCCTTACAGTTCTCCTTCACCTAGGGTAGATAGTAAGGGAGACATGTACAGCTGTGCGCTAACTGTGTCTACAGATGGTGAATGTTGGAAATGGTGCTTTCTGCAGCTCCTTACAGTTCTCCTTCACCTAGGGTAGAAAGTAAGGGAGACATATACAGCTGTGCGCTAACTCTGTCTACAGATGGTGAATGTTACAAATGGTGCTTTCTGCAGCTCCTTACAGTTCTCCTTCACCTAGGGTAGAAAGTAAGGGAGACATGTACAGCTGTGCGCTAACTGTGTCTACAGATGGTGAATGTTGGAGATGGTGCTTTCTGCAGTTCCTTACAGTTCTCCTTCACCTAGGGTAGAAAGTAAGAGAGACATGTACAGCTGTGCGCTAACTGTGTCTACAGATGGTGAATGTTGGAAATGGTGCTTTCTGCAGCTCCTTATGGTTCTCCTTCACCTAGGGTAGAATGTAAGGGAGACATGTACAGCTGTGCGCTAACTGTGTCTACAGATGGTGAATGTTAGAAATGGTGCTTTCTTCAGCTCCTTACAGTTCTCCTTCACCTAGGGTAGAAAGTAAGGGAGACATGTACAGCTGTGCGCTAACTGTGTCTACAGATGGTGAATGTTGGAAAAGGTGCTTTCTGCAGCTCCTTACAGTTCTCCTTCACCTAGGGTAGAAAGTAAGGGAGACATGTACAGCTGTGCGCTAACTCTGTCTACAGATGGTGAATGTTGGAAGTGGTGCTTTCTGCAGCTCCTTACAGTTCTCCTTCACCTATGGGAGAAAGTGCCCTAACTATGTCTACACATTGTGAATGGCGGAAATGGTGCTTTCTGCAGCTCCTAACAGTTCTTCTTCATCAAGGGTAATAAGTAAGGGAGACATCTACAGCTGTGCGCTAACTATGTCTACAGATGGTGAATGTTGGAAATGGTGCGTTCTGCAGCTCCTTACAGTTCTCCTTCACCTAGGGTAGAAAGTAAGGGAGACATGTACAGCTGTGCGCTAACTGTGTCTACAGATGGTGAATGTTGGAAATGGTGCTTTCTGCAGCTGCTTACAGTTCTCCTTCACCTAGGGTAGAAAGTAAGGGTGACATATACAGCTGTGCGCTAACTCTGTCTACAGATGGTGAATGTTGGAAATGGTGCTTTCTGCAGTCCTTACAGTTCTCCTTCACCTAGGGTAGAAAGTAAGGGAGACATGTACAGCTGTGCGCTAACTCTGTCTACAGATGGTGAATGTTGGGAATGGTGCTTTCTGCAGCTCCTTACAGTTCTCCTTCACCTACGGGAGAAAGTGCGCTAACTATGTCCACACATTGTGAATGGCGGAAATGGTGCTTTCTGCAGCTCCTAACAGTTCTTCTTCATCAAGGGTAGAAAGTAAGGGAGACATGTACAGCTGTGCGCTAACTATATCTACAGATGGTGAATGTTGGAAATGGTGCTTCCTGCAGCTCCTTACAGTTCTCCTTCACCTACAGTAGAAAGTAAGGGAGACATGTTCAGCAGTGCGCTAACTATGTCTACACATTGTGAATGGCGGAAATGGTGCTTTCAGCAGCTCCTAACAGTTCTTCTTCATCAAGGGTAGAAAGTAAGGGAGACATGTACAGCTGTGCGCTAACTATGTCTACAGACGGTGAATGTTGGAAATGGTGCTTTCTGCAGCTCCTTACAGTTCTCCTTCACCTAGGGTAGAAAGTAAGGGAGACATGTACAGCTGTGCGCTAACTCTGTCTACAGATGGTGAATGTTGGAAATGGTGCTTTCTGCAGCTCCTTACCGTTCTTCTTCACCTAGGGTAGAAATTAAGGGAGACATGTACAGCTGTGCGCTAACTCTGTCTACAGATGCTGAATGTTGGAAATGGTACTTTCTGCAGCTCCTTACAGTTCTTTTTCACCTAGGGTAGAAAGTGTGCTAACTATGTCTACACATTGTGAATGCGGAAATGGTGCTTTCTGCAGCTCCTAACAGTTCTTCTTCATCAAGGGTAGAAAGTAAGGGAGACATGTACAGCTGTGCGCTAACTATGTCTACAGATGGTGAATGTTGGAAATGGTGCTTTCTGCAGCTCCTTACAGTTCTCCTTCACCTAGGGTAGAAAGTAAGGGAGACATGTACAGCTGTGCGCTAAATGTATTTACAGATGGTGAATGTTGGAAATGGTGCTTTCTGCAGCTCCTTACAGTTCTCCTTCACCTAGGGTAGAAAGTAAGGGAGACATGTACAGCTGTACGCTAACTCTGTCTACAGATGGTGATTGTTGGAAATGGTGCTTTCTGCAGCTCCTTACAGTTCTGCTTCACCTAGGGTAGAAAGTGCGCTAACTATGTCTACACATTGTGAATGGCGGAAATGGTGCTTTCTGCAGCTCCTAACAGTTCTTCTTCATCAAGGGTAGAAAGTAAGGGAGACATGTACAGCTGTGCGCTAACTGTGTCTACAGATGGTGAATGTTGGAAATGGTGCTTTCTGCAGCTCCTTACAGTTCTCCTTCACCTAGGATAGAAAGTAAGGGAGACATGTACAGCTGTGCGCTAACTCTGCCTACAGATGGTGAATGTTGGAAATGGTGATTTCTGCAGCTCCTTACAGTTCTGCTTCACCTAGGGTAGAAAGTGCGCTAACTATGTCTACACATTGTGAATGGCGGAAATGGTGCATTCTGCAGCTCCATTCAGTTCTCCTTCACCTAGGGTAGAAAGTGCGCTAACTATGTCTACACATTGTGAATGGCGGAAATGGTGCTTTCTGCTGCTCCTAACAGTTTTTCTTCATCAAGGGTAGAAAGTAAGGGAGACATGTACAGCTGTGCGCTAACTATATCTACAGATGGTGAATGTTGGAAATGGTGCTTTCTGCAGCTCCTTACAGTTCTCCTTCACCTACAGTAGAAAGTAAGGGAGACATGTTCAGCAGTGCGCTAACTATGTCTACACATTGTGAATGGCGGAAATGGTGCTTTCTGCAGCTCCTAACAGTTCTTCTTCATCAAGGGTAGAAAGTAAGGGAGACATGTACAGCTGTGCGCTAACTCTGTCTACAGGTGGTGATTGTTGGAAATGGTGCTTTCTGAAGCTCCTTACAGTTCTCCTTCACCTAGGGTAAAGAGTAAGGGAGACATGTACAGCTGTGCGCTAACTATGTCTACAGATGGTGAATGTTGAAAATGGTGCTTTCTGCAGCTCCTTACAGTTCTCCTTCACCTAGGGTAGAAAGTGCGCTAACTATGTCTACACAATTTGAATGGCGGAAATTGTGCATTCTGCAGCATCCTAACAGTTCTTCTTCATCAAGGGTAGAAAGTAAGGGAGACATGTACAGCTGTGCGCTAACTAAGTCTACAGATGGTGAATGTTGGAAATGGTGCATTCTGCAGCTCCCTACAGTTCTCCTTCACCTAGGGTAGAAAGTGCGCTAACTATGCCAACACATTATGAATGGCGGAAATGGTGCTTTCTGCAGCTTCTAACAGTTCTTCTTCATCAAGGGTAGAAAGTAAGGGAGACACGTACAGCTGTGCGCTAACTATGTCTACAGATGGTGAATGTTGGAAATGGTGCTTTCTGCAGCTCCTTACAGTTCTCCTTCACCTAGGGTAGAAAGTAAGGGAGACATGTACAGCTGTGCGCTAAATGTGTCTACAGATGGTGAATGTTGGAAATGGTGCTTTCTGCAGCTCCTTACAGTTCTCCTTCACCTAAGGTAGAAAGCAAGGGAGGCATGTACAGCTGTGCGCTAACTATGTCTACAGATGGTGAATGTTGGAAATGGTGCTTTCTGCAGCTCCTTACAGTTCTCCTTCACCTAGAGTAGAAAGTGCGCTAACTATGTCTACACATTGTGAATGGCGGAAATGGTGCTTTCTGCAGCTCCTAACAGTTCTTCATCATCAAGGGTAGAAAGTAAGGGATACACGTACAGCTGTGCGCTAACTATGTCTACAGATGGTGAATGTTGGAAATGGTGCTTTCTGCAGCTCCTTACAGTTCTCCTTCACCTAGGGTAGAAAGTAAGGGGGACATGCACAGCTGTGCGCTAACTCTGTCTACAGATGGTGAATGTTGGAAATGGAGCTTTCTGCAGCTCCTTACAGTTCTCCTTCACCTAGGGTAGAAAGTAAGGGAGACATGTACAGCTGTGCGCTAACTCTGCCTGCAGATGGTGAATGTTGGAAATGGTGATTTCTGCAGCCCCTTACAGTTCTCCTTCACCTAGGGTAGAAAGTGCGCTAACTATGTCTACACATTGTGAATGGCTAAAATGGTGCTTTCTGCAGCTCCTAACAGTTCTTCTTCATCAAGGGAAGAAAGTAACGGAGACATGTACAGCTGTGCGCTAACTATGACTACAGATGGTGAATGTTGGAAATGGTGTTTTCTGCAGCTCCTTACAGTTCTCCTTCACCTAGGGTAGAAAGTAAGGAGACATATACAGCTGTGCGCTAACTGTGTCTACAGATGGTGAATGTTGGAAATGGTGCTTTCTGCAGCTCCTTACAGTTCCCCTTCACCTAGGGTAGAAAGTAAGGGAGACATGTACAGCTGTGCGCTAACTATGTCTACAGATGGTGAATGTTGGAAATGGTGCTTTCCGCAGCTCCTTACAGTTCTCCTTCACCTTGGGTAGAAAGTGCGCTAACTATGTCTTCACATTGTGAATGCCGGAAATGGTGCTTGCTGCAGCTCCTAACAGTTCTTCTTCATCAAGGGTAGAAAGTAAGGGAGACATATACAGCTGTGCGCTAACTCTGTCTACAGGTGGTGATTGTTGGAAATGGTGCTTTCTGCAGCTCCTTACAGTTCTCCCTCACCTAGGGTAAAGAGTAAGGGAGACATGTACAGCTGTGCGCTAACTATGTCTACAGATGGTGAATGTTGAAAATGGTGCTTTCTGCAGCTCCTTACAGTTCTCCTTCACCTAGGGTAGAAAGTGCGCTAACTATGTCTACACAATTTGAATGGCGGAAATTGTGCATTCTGCAGTATCCTAACAGTTCTTCTTCATCAAGGGTTGAAAGTAAGGGAGACATGTACAGCTGTGCGCTAACTAAGTCTACAGATGGTGAATGTTAGAAATGGTGCATTCTGCAGCTCCCTACAGTTCTCCTTCACCTAGGGTAGAAAGTGCGCTAACTATGCCAACACATTATGAATGGCGGAAATGGTGCTTTCTGCAGCTTCTAACAGTTCTTCTTCATCAAGGGTAGAAAGTAAGGGAGACATGTACAGCTGTGCGCTAACTATGTCTACAGATGGTGAATGTTGGAAATGGTGCTTTCTGCAGCTCCTTACAGTTCTCCTTCACCTAGGGTAGAAAGTAAGGGAGACATGTACAGCTGTGCGCTAACTGTGTCTAAAGATTGTGAATGTTGGAAATGGTGCTTTCTGCAGCTCCTTACAGTTCTCCTTCACCTAGGGTAGAAAGTAAGGGAGACATGTACAGCTGTGCGCTAACTATGTCTGCAGATGGTGAATGTTGGAAATGGTGGTTTCTGCAGCTCCTTGCAGTTCTCCTGCACCTAGGGTAGAAAGTGCGCTAACTATGTCTACACATTGTCAATGGCGGAAATGGTGCTTTCTGCAGCTCCTAACAGTTCTTGTTCATCAAGGGTAGAAAGTAAGGGAGACATGTGCAGCTGTGCGCTAACTGTGTCTACAGATTGTGAATGTTGGAAATGGTGCTTTCTGCAGCTCCTTACAGTTCTCCTTCACCTAGGGTAGAAAGTAAGGGAGACATGTACAGCTGTGCGCTAAATGTGTCTACAGATGGTGAATGTTGGAAATGGTGCTTTCTGCAGCTCCTTACAGTTCTCCTTCACCTAAGGTAGAAAGCAAGGGAGGCATGTACAGCTGTGCGCTAACTATGTCTACAGATGGTGAATGTTGGAAATGGTGCTTTCTGCAGCTCCTTACAGTCCTCCTTCACCTAGAGTAGAAAGTGCGCTAACTATGTCTACTCATTGTGAATGGCGGAAATGGTGCTTTCTGCAGCTCCTAACAGTTCTTCATCATCAAGGGTAGAAAGTAAACGAGACACGTACAGCTGTGCGCTAACTATGTCTACAGATGGTGAATGTTGGAAATGGTGCTTTCTGCAGCTCCTTACAGTTCTCCTTCACCTAGGGTAGAAAGTGCGCTAACTATGTCTACACATTGTGAATGGCGGAAATGGTGCTTTCTGCAGCTCCTAACAGTTGTTTTTCATCAAGGGTAGAAAGTAAGGGTAACATGTACAGCTGTCCGCTAACTGTGTCTACAGATTGTGAATGTTGGAAATGGTGCTTTCTGCAGCTCCTTACAGTTCTCCTTCACCTAGGGTAGAAAGTAAGGGAGACATGTACAGCTGTGCGCTAACTGTGTCCACAGATTGTGAATGTTGGAAATGGTGCTTTCTGCAGCTCCTTACAGTTCTCCTTCACCTAGGGTAGAAAGTAAGGGAGGCATCTACGGCTGTGCGCTAACTATGTCTACACATTGTGAATGGCGGAAATGGTGCTTTCTGCAGCTCCTAACAGTTCTTCTTCATCAAGGGTAGAAAGTAAGGGAGACATGTACAGCTGTGCGCTAACTATGTCTACAGATGGTGAATGTTGGAAATGATGCTTTCTGCAGCTCCTTACAGTTCTCCTTCACCTAGGGTAGAAAGTGCGCTAACTATGTCTACACATTGTGAATGGCGGAAATGGTGCTTTCTGCAGCTCCTAACAGTTCTTCTTCATCAAGGGTAGAAAGTAAGGGAGACATGTACAGCTGTGCGCTAACTGTGTCTACAGATTGTGAATGTTGGAAATGGTGCTTTCTGCAGCTCCTTACAGTTCTTCTTCACCTAGGGTAGAAAGTAAGGGAGACATGTACAGCTGTGGGCTAACTGTGTCCTCAGATGGTGAATTTTGGAAATGGTGCTTTCTGTAGGTCCTTACAGTTCTCCTTCACCTAGGGTAGAAAGTAAGGGAGGCATGTACAGCTGTGCGCTAACTATGTCTACAGATGGTGAATGTTGGAAATGGTGCTTTCTGCAGCTCCTTACAGTTCTCCTTCACCTAGGGTAGAAAGTGCGCTAACTATGTCTACACATTGTGAATGGCGGAAATGGTGCTTTCTGCAGCTCCTAACAGTTCTATATCATCAAGGGTAGAAAGTAAGGGAGACACGTACAGCTGTGCGTTAACTATGTCTACAGATGGGGAATGTTGGAAATGGTGCTTTCTGCAGCTCCTTACAGTTCTCCTTCACCTAGGGTAGAAAGTGCGCTAACTATGTCTACACATTGTGAATGGCGGAAATGGTGCTTTCTGCAGCTCCTAACGGTTCTTCTTCATCAAGGGTAGAAAGTAAGGGAGACATGTACAGCTGTGCGCTAACTATGTCTACAGATGGTGAATGTTGGAAATGGTGCTATCTGCAGCTCCTTACAGTTCTCCTTTACCTAGGGTAGAAAGTAAGGGAGACATGTTCAGCAGTGCGCTAACTATGTCTACACATTGTGAATGGCGGAAATGGTGCTTTCAGCAGCTCCTAACAGTTCTTCTTCATCAAGGGTAGAAAGTAAGGGAGACATGTACAGCTGTGCGCTAACTATGTCTACAGATGGTGAATGTTGGAAATGGTGCTTTCTGCAGCTCCTTACAGTTCTCCTTCACCTAGGGTAGAAAGTAAGGGAGACATGCACAGCTGTGCGCTAACTCTGTCTACAGATGGTGAATGTTTAAAATGGAGCTTTCTGCAGCTCCTTACAGTTCTCCTTCACCTAGGGTAGAAAGTAAGGGAGACATGTACAGCTGTGTGCTAACTCTGCCTACAGATGGTGAATGTTGGAAATGGTGATTTCTGCAGCTCCTTACAGTTCTCCTTCACCTAGGGTAGAAAGTGCGCTAAATATGTCTACACATTGTGAATGGCGGAAATGGTGCTTTCTGCAGCTCCTAAGAGTTTTTTTTTTTGTCATCAAGGGAAGAAAGTAACGGAGACATGTACAGCTGTGCGCTAACTATGTCTACAGATGGTGAATGTTGGAAATGGTGCTTTCTGCAGCTCCTTACAGTTCTCCTTCACCTAGGGTAGAAAGTAAGGGAGACATGTACAGCTGTGCGCTAAATGTATTTACAGATGGTGAATGTTGGAAATGGTGCTTTCTGCAGCTCCTTACAGTTCTCCTTCACCTAGGGTAGAAAGTAAGGGAGACATGTACAGCTGTACGCTAACTCTGTCTACAGATGGTGATTGTTGGAAATGGTGCTTTCTGCAGCTCCTTACAGTTCTGCTTCACCTAGGGTAGAAAGTGCGCTAACTATGTCTACACATTGTGAATGGCGGAAATGGTGCTTTCTGCAGCTCCTAACAGTTCTTCTTCATCAAGGGTAGAAAGTAAGGGAGACATGTACAGCTGTGCGCTAACTGTGTCTACAGATGGTGAATGTTGGAAATGGTGCTTTCTGCAGCTCCTTACAGTTCTCCTTCACCTAGGGTAGAAAGTAAGGGAGACATGTACAGCTGTGCGCTAACTCTGCCTACAGATGGTGAATGTTGGAAATGGTGATTTCTGCAGCTCCTTACAGTTCTGCTTCACCTAGGGTAGAAAGTGCGCTAACTATGTCTACACATTGTGAATGGCGGAAATGGTGCATTCTGCAGCTCCTTACAGTTCTCCTTCACCTAGGGTAGAAAGTGCGCTAACTATGTCTACACATTGTGAATGGCGGAAATGGTGCTTTCTGCTGCTCCTAACAGTTCTTCTTCATCAAGGGTAGAAAGTAAGGGAGACATGTACAGCTGTGCGCTAACTATATCTACAGATGGTGAATGTTGGAAATGGTGCTTTCTGCAGCTCCTTACAGTTCTCCTTCACCTACAGTAGAAAGTAAGGGAGACATGTTCAGCAGTGCGCTAACTATGTCTACACATTGTGAATGGCGGAAATGGTGCTTTCTGCAGCTCCTAACAGTTCTTCTTCATCATGGGTAGAAAGTAAGGGAGACATGTACAGCTGTGCGCTAACTCTGTCTACAGGTGGTGATTGTTGGAAATGGTGCTTTCTGCAGCTCCTTACAGTTCTCCTTCACCTAGGGTAAAGAGTAAGGGAGACATGTACAGCTGTGCGCTAACTATGTCTACAGATGGTGAATGTTGAAAATGGTGCTTTCTGCAGCTCCTTACAGTTCTCCTTCACCTAGGGTAGAAAGTGCGCTAACTATGTCTACACAATTTGAATGGCGGAAATTGTGCATTCTGCAGCATCCTAACAGTTCTTCTTTATCAAGGGTAGAAAGTAAGGGAGACATGTACAGCTGTGCGCTAACTAAGTCTACAGATGGTGAATGTTGGAAATGGTGCATTCTGCAGCTCCCTACAGTTCTCCTTCACCTAGGGTAGAAAGTGCGCTAACTATGCCAACACATTATGAATGGCGGAAATGGTGCTTTCTGCAGCTTCTAACAGTTCTTCTTCATCAAGGGTAGAAAGTAAGGGAGACATGTACAGCTGTGCGCTAACTATGTCTACAGATGGTGAATGTTGGAAATGGTGCTTTCTGCAGCTCCTTACAGTTCTCCTTCACCTAGGGTAGAAAGTAAGGGAGACATGTACAGCTGTGCGCTAAATGTGTCTACAGATGGTGAATGTTGGAAATGGTGCTTTCTGCAGCTCCTTACAGTTCTCCTTCACCTAGGGTAGAAAGTGCGCTAACTATGTCTACACAATTTGAATGGCGGAAATTGTGCATTCTGCAGTATCCTAACAGTTCTTCTTCATCAAGGGTAGAAAGCAAGGGAGACATGTACAGCTGTGCGCTAACTAAGTCTACAGATGGTGAATGTTAGAAATGGTGCATTCTGCAGCTCCCTACAGTTCTCCTTCACCTAGGGTAGAAAGTGCGCTAACTATGCCAACACATTATGAATGGCGGAAATGGTGCTTTCTGCAGCTTCTAACAGTTCTTCTTCATCAAGGGTAGAAAGTAAGGGAGACATGTACAGCTGTGCGCTAACTATGTCTACAGATGGTGAATGTTGGAAATGGTGCTTTCTGCAGCTCCTTACAGTTCTCCTTCACCTAGGGTAGAAAGTAAGGGAGACATGTACAGCTGTGCGCTAACTGTGTCTAAAGATTGTGAATGTTGGAAATGGTGCTTTCTGCAGCTCCTTACAGTTCTCCTTCACCTAGGGTAGAAAGTAAGGGAGACATGTACAGCTGTGCGCTAACTATGTCTGCAGATGGTGAATGTTGGAAATGGTGGTTTCTGCAGCTCCTTGCAGTTCTCCTGCACCTAGGGTAGAAAGTGCGCTAACTATGTCTACACATTGTCAATGGCGGAAATGGTGCTTTCTGCAGCTCCTAACAGTTCTTGTTCATCGAGGGTAGAAAGTAAGGGAGACATGTGCAGCTGTGCGCTAACTGTGTCTACAGATTGTGAATGTTGGAAATGGTGCTTTCTGCAGCTCCTTACAGTTCTCCTTCACCTAGGGTAGAAAGTAAGGGAGACATGTACAGCTGTGCGCTAAATGTGTCTACAGATGGTGAATGTTGGAAATGGTGCTTTCTGCAGCTCCTTACAGTTCTCCTTCACCTAGAGTAGAAAGTGCGCTAACTATGTCTACACATTGTGAATGGCGGAAATGGTGCTTTCTGCAGCTCCTAACAGTTCTTCATCATCAAGGGTAGAAAGTAAGGGAGACATGTACAGCTGTGCGCTAACTATGTCTACAGATGGTGAATGTTGGAAATGGTGCTTTCTGCAGCTCCTTACAGTTCTCCTTCGCCTAGGGTAGAAAGTGCGCTAACTATGTCTACACATTGTGAATGGCGGAAATGGTGCTTTCTGCAGCTCCTAACAGTTGTTCTTCATCAAGGGTAGAAAGTAAGGGTAACATGTACAGCTGTCCGCTAACTGTGTCTACAGATTGTGAATGTTGGAAATGGTGCTTTCTGCAGCTCCTTACAGTTCTCCTTCACCTAGGGTAGAAAGTAAGGGAGACATGTACAGCTGTGCGCTAACTGTGTCCACAGATTGTGAATGTTGGAAATGGTGCTTTCTGCAGCTCCTTACAGTTCTCCTTCACCTAGGGTAGAAAGTAAGGGAGGCATCTACGGCTGTGCGCTAACTATGTCTACACATTGTGAATGGCGGAAATGGTGCTTTCTGCAGCTCCTAACAGTTCTTCTTCATCAAGGGTAGAAAGTAAGGGAGACATGTACAGCTGTGCGCTAACTATGTCTACAGATGGTGAATGTTGGAAATGATGCTTTCTGCAGCTCCTTACAGTTCTCCTTCACCTAGGGTAGAAAGTGCGCTAACTATGTCTACACATTGTGAATGGCGGAAATGGTGCTTTCTGCAGCTCCTAACAGTTCTTCTTCATCAAGGGTAGAAAGTAAGGGAGACATGTACAGCTGTGCGCTAACTGTGTCTACAGATTGTGAATGTTGGAAATGGTGCTTTCTGCAGCTCCTTACAGTTCTCCTTCACCTAGGGTAGAAAGTAAGAGAGACATGTACAGCTGTGGGCTAACTGTGTCCTCAGATGGTGAATGTTGGAAATGGTGCTTTCTGTAGGTCCTTACAGTTCTCCTTCACCTAGGGTAGAAAGTAAGGGAGGCATGTACAGCTGTGCGCTAACTATGTCTACAGATGGTGAATGTTGGAAATGGTGCTTTCTGCAGCTCCTTACAGTTCTCCTTCACCTAGGGTAGAAAGTGCGCTAACTATGTCTACACATTGTGAATGGCGGAAATGGTGCTTTCTGCAGCTCCTAACAGTTCTATATCATCAAGGGTAGAAAGTAAGGGAGACACGTACAGCTGTGCGTTAACTATGTCTACAGATGGGGAATGTTGGAAATGGTGCTTTCTGCAGCTCCTTACAGTTCTCCTTCACCTAGGGTAGAAAGTGCGCTAACTATGTCTACACATTGTGAATGGCGGAAATGGTGCTTTCTGCAGCTCCTAACGGTTCTTCTTCATCAAGGGTAGAAAGTAAGGGAGACATGTACAGCTGTGCGCTAACTATGTCTACAGATGGTGAATGTTGGAAATGGTGCTATCTGCAGCTCCTTACAGTTCTCCTTTACCTAGGGTAGAAAGTAAGGGAGGCATGAACAGCTGTGCGCAAACTATGTCTACAGATAGTGAATGTTGGAAATGGTGCCTTCTGCAGCTCCTTACAGTTCTCCTTCACCTAGGGTAGAAAGTGCGCTAACTATGTCTACACATTGTGAATGGCGAAAATGGTGCTTTCTGCAGCTCCTAACAGTTCTTCTTCATCAAGGGTAGAAAGTAAGGGAGACATGTACAGCTGTGCGCTAACTGTGTCTACAGATTGTGAATGTTGGAAATGGTGCTTTCTGCAGCTCCTTACAGTTCTCCTTCACCTAGGGTAGAAAGTAAGGGAGACATGTACAGCTGTGCGCTAACTGTGTCTACAGATGGTGAATGTTGGAAATGGTGCTTTCTGCAGCTCCTTACAGTTCTCCTCCACCTAGGGCAGAAAGTAAGGGAGGCATGTACAGCTGTGCGCTAACTATGTCTACACATTGTGAATGGCGGAAATGGTGCTTTCTGCAGCTCCTAACAGTTCTTCTTCATCAAGGGTAGAAAGTAAGGGAGACATGTACAGCTGTGCGCTAACTGTGTCTACAGATGGTGTTTGTTGGAAATGGTGCTTTCTGCAGCTCCTTGCAGTTCTCCTTCACCTAGGGTAGGGAGTAAGGGAGACATGTACAGCTGTGCGCTAACTATGTCTACAGATGGTGAATGTTGGAAATGGTGCTTTCTGCAGCTCCTTACAGTTCTCCTTCAACTAGGGTAGAAAGTGCGCTAACTATGTCTACACAATTTGAATGGCGGAAATTGTGCATTCTGCAGCATCCTAACAGTTCTTCTTCATCAAGGGTAGAAAGTAAGGGAGACATGTACAGCTGTGCGCTAACTATGTCTACAGATGGTGAATGTTGGAAATGGTGCATTCTGCAGCTCCCTACAGTTCTCCTTCACCTAGGGTAGAAAGTGCACTAACTATGCCTACACATTATGAATGGCAAAAATGGTGCTTTCTGCAGCTCCTAACAGTTCTTCTTCATCAAGGGTAGAAAGTAAGGGAGACATGTACAGCTGTGCGCTAACTGTGTCTACAGATTGTGAATGTTGGAAATGGTGCTTTCTGCAGCTCCTTACAGTTCTCCTTCACCTAGGGTAGAAAGTAAGGGAGACATGTACAGCTGTGCGCTAACTGTGTCTACAGATGGTGAATGTTGGAAATGGTGCTTTGTGCAGCTCCTTACAGTTCTCCTTCACCTAGGGTAGAAAGTAAGGGAGGCATGTACAGCTGTGCGCTAACTATGTCTACAGATGGTGAATGTTGGAAATGGTGCTTTCTGCAGCTCCTTACAGTTCTCCTTCACCTAGGGTAGAAAGTGCGCTAACTATGTCTACACATTGTGAATGGCGGAAATGGTGCTTTCCGCAGCTCCTAACAGTTCTTCTTCATCAAGTGTAGAACGTAAGGGAGACATGTACAGCTGTGCGCTAACTGTGTCTACAGATTGTGAATGTTCGAAATGGTGCTTTCTGCAGCTCCTTACAGTTCTCCTTCACCTAGGGTGGAAAGTAAGGGAGACATGTACAGCTGTGCGCTTACTGTGTCTACAGATGGTGTATGTTGGAAATGGTGCTTTCTGCAGCTCCTTACAGTTCTCCTTCACCAAGGGTAGAAAGTAAGGGAGGCATGTACAGCTGTGCGCTAACTATGTCTACAGATGGTGAATGTTGGAAATGGTGCTTTCTGCAGCTCCTTACAGTTCTCCTTCACCTAGGGTAGAAAGTAAGGGAGACATGTACAGCTGTGCGCTAACTGTGTCTACAGATTGTGAATGTTGGAAATGGTGCTTTCTGCAGCTCCTTACAGTTCTCCTTCACCTAGGGTAGAAAGTGCGCTAACTATGTCTACACATTGTGAATGGCGGAAATGGTGCTTTCTGCAGCTCCTAACAGATCTTCTTCATCAAGGGTAGAAAGTAAGGGAGACATGTACAGCTGTGCGCTAACTGTGTCTACAGATTGTGAATGTTGGAAATGGTGCTTTCTGCAGCTCCTTACAGTTCTCCTTCACCTAGGGTAGAAACTAAGGGAGACATGTACAGCTGTGCGCTAACTGTGTCTACAGATGGTGAATGTTGCAAATGGTGCTTTCTGCAGGTCCTTACAGATCTCCTTCACCTAGGGTAGAAAGGAAGGGAAGCATGTACAGCTGTGCGCTAACTATGTCTACAGATGGTGAATGTTGGATATGGTGCTTTCTGCAGCTCCTTACAGTTCTCCTTCACCTAGGGTAGAAATTGCGCTAAGTATGTCTACACATTGTGAATGGCGGATATGGTGCTTTCTGCAGCTCCTAACAGTTCTTCATCATCAAGGGTAGAAAGTAAGGGAGACATGTACAGCTGTGCGCTAACTATGTCTACAGATGGTGAATGTTGGAAATGGTGCTTTCTGCAGCTCCTTACAGTTCTCCTACACCTAGGGTAGAAAGTGCGCTAACTATGTCTACACATTGTGAATGGCGGAAATGGTGCTTTCCGCAGCTTCTAACAGTTCTTCTTCATCAAGGGTATAAAGTAAGGGAGGCATGTACAGCTGTGCGCTAACTGTGTCTACAGATGGTGAATGTTGGAAATGGTGCTTTCTGCAGCTCCTTACAGTTCTCCTTCACCTAGGGTGGAAAGTAAGGGAGACATGTACAGCTGTGCGCTAACTGTGTCTACAGATGATGTATGTTGGAAATGGTGCTTTCTGCAGCTCCTTACAGTTCTCCTTCACCAAGGGTAGAAAGTAAGGGAGGCATGTACAGCTGTGCGCTAACTATGTCTACAGACGGTGAATGTTGGAAGTGGTGCACTCTGCAGCTCCTTACAGTTCTCCTTCACCTAGGGTAGAAAGTGCGCTAACTATGTCTACACATTGTGAATGGCGGAAATGGTGCTTTCTGCAGCTCCTAACAGTTCTTCTTCATCAAGGGTAGAAAGCATGGGAGACATGTACAGCTGTGCGCTAACTGTGTCTGCAGAGGGTGAATGTTGGAAATGGTGCTTTCTTCAGATCCTTACAGTTCTCCTTCACCTAGGGTAGAAAGTGCGCTAACTATGTCTGCACATTGTGAATGGCGGAAATGGTGCTTTCTGCAGCTCCTAATAGTTGTTCTTCATCAAGGGTAGAAAGTAAGGGAGACATGTACGGCTGTGCGCTAACTGTGTCTACAGATGGTGAATGTTAGAAATGGTGCATTCTGCAGCTCCTTACAGTTCTCCTTCACCTAGGGTAGAAAGTGCGCTAACTATGTCTACACATTGTGATAGTTGAAATGGTGCTTTCTGCAGCTCCTTACAGTTCTCCTTCACCTAGGGTAGAAAGTGCGCTAACTATGTCTGCACATTGTGAATGGCGGAAATGGTGCTTTCTGCAGCTCCTAACAGTTGTTCTTCATCAAGGGTAGAAAGTAAGGGAGACATGTACAGCTTTGCGCTAACTATGTCTACAGATGGTGAATGTTGGAAATGGTGCTTTCTGCAGCTCCTTAGAGTTCTCCTTCACCTAGGGTAGAAAGTAAGGGAGGCATGTACAGCTGTGTGCTAACTATGTCTACGGATGGTGAATGTTGGAAATGGTGCTTTCTGCAGCTCCTTACAGTTCTCCTTCACCTACGGTAGAAAGTGCGCTAACTATGTCTACACATTGTGAATGGTGGAAATGGTGCTTTCTGCAGCTCCTAACAGTCGTTCTTCATCAAGGGTAGAAAGTAAGGGAGACATGTACAGCTGTGCGATATCTATATGTCTACAGATGGTGAATGTTGGAAATGGTGCTTTCTGCAGCTCCTTACAGTTCTCCTTCACCTAGGGTAGAAAGTAAGGGAGGCATGTACAGCTGTGCGCAAACTATGTCTACAGATGGTGAATGTTGGAAATGGTGCTTTCTGCAGCTCCTTACAGTTCTCCTTCACCTAGGGTAGAAAGTAAGGGAGACATGTACAGCTGTGCGCTAACTGTGTCTACAGATGGTGAATGTTGGAAATGGTGCTTTCTGCAGCTCCTTACAGTTCTCCTTCACCTAGGGTAGAAAGTGCGCTGACTATGTCTACACTTTGAGAATGGCGGAAATGGTGCTTTCTGCAGCTCCTAACAGTTGTTCTTCATCAAGGGTAGAAAGTAAGGGAGACATGTACAGCTGTGCGCTAACTATGTCTACAGATGGTGAAAGTTGGAAATGGTGCTTTCTGCAGCTCCTTACAGTTCTCCTTCACCTAGGGTAGAAAATTCGCTAACTATGTTTACACATTGTGAATGGCGGAAATGGTGCTTTCCGCAGCTCCTAACAGTTCTTCTTCATCAAGGGTAGAAGGTAAGGGAGACATGTACAGCTGTGCGCTAACTGTGTCTACAGATTGTGAATGTTGGAAATGGTGCTTCCTGCAGCTCCTTACAGTTCTCCTTCACCAAGGGTAGAAAGTAAGGGAGGCATGTACAGCTGTGCGCTAAATATGTCTACAGATGGTGAATGTTGGAAATGGTGCTTTCTGCAGCTCCTTACAGTTCTCCTTCACCTAGGGTAGAAAGTAAGGGAGACATGTACAGCTGTGCGCTAACTGTGTCTACAGATGGTGAATGTTGGAAATGGTGCTTTCTGCAGCTCCTTACAGTTCTCCTTCACCTAGGGTAGAAAGTGCGCTGACTATGTCTACACCTTGTGAATGGCGGAAATGGTGCTCTCTGCAGCTCCTAACAGTTGTTCTTCATCAAGGGTAGAAAGTAAGGGAGACATGTACAGCTGTGCGCTAACTATGTCTACAGATGGTGAATGTTGGAAATGGTGCTTTCTGCAGCTCCTTACAGTTCTCCTTCACCTAGGGTAGAAAGTGCGCTAACTATGTCTACACATTGTGAATGGCGGAAATGGTGCTTTCTGCAGCTCCTAACACATCTTCTTCATCAAGGGTAGAAAGTAAGGGAGACATGTACAGCTGTGCGCTAACTGTGTCTACAGATTGTGAATGTTGGAAATGGTGCTTTCTGCAGCTCCTTACAGTTCTCCTTCACCTAGGGTAGAAACTAAGGGAGACATGTACAGCTGTGCGCTAACTGTGTCTACAGATGGTGAATTTTGCAAATGGTGCTTTCTGCTGGTCCTTACAGATCTCCTTCACCTAGGGTAGAAAGGAAGGGAAGCATGTACAGCTGTGCGCTAACTATGTCTACAGATGGTGAATGTTGGATATGGTGCTTTCTGCAGCTCCTTACAGTTCTCCTTCACCTAGGGTAGAAATTGCGCTAAGTATGTCTACACATTGTGAATGGCGGATATGGTGCTTTCTGCAGCTCCTAACAGTTCTTCATCATCAAGGGTAGAAAGTAAGGGAGACATGTACAGCTGTGCGCTAACTATGTCTACAGATGGTGAATGTTGGAAATGGTGCTTTCTGCAGCTCCTTACAGTTCTCCTACACCTAGGGTAGAAAGTGCGCTAACTATGTCTACACATTGTGAATCTCAGAAATGGTGCTTTCCGCAGCTCCTAACAGTTCTTCTTCATCAAGGGTAGAAAGTATGGGAGACATGTACAGCTGTGCGCTAACTGTGTCTAGAGATTGTGAATGTTGGAAATGGTGCTTTCTGCAGCTCCTTACAGTTCTCCTTCACCTAGGGTGGAAAGTAAGGGAGACATGTACAGCTGTGCGCTAACTGTGTCTACAGATGGTGTATGTTGGAAATGGTGCTTTCTGCAGCTCCTTACAGTTCTCCTTCACCAAGGGTAGAAAGTAAGGGAGGCATGTACAGCTGTGCGCTAACTATGTCTACAGATGGTGAATGTTGGAAATGGTGCATTCTGCAGCTCCTTACAGTTCTCCTTCACCTAGGGTAGAAAGTGCGCTAACTATGCCTACACATTGTGAATGGCGGAAATGGTGCTTTCTGCAGCTCCTAACAGTTCTTCTTCATCAAGGGTAGAAAGTAAGGGAGACATGTACAGCTGTGCGCTAACTGTGTCTGCAGATGGTAAATGTTGGAAATGGTGCTTTCTTCAGATCCTTACAGTTCTCCTTCACCTAGGGTGGAAAGTAAGGGAGACATGTACAGCTGTGCGCTAACTGTGTCTACAGATGGTGTATGTTGGAAATGCTGCTTTCTGCAGCTCCTTACAGTTCTCCTTCACCAAGGGTAGAAAGTAAGGGAGGCATGTACAGCTGTGCGCTAACTATGTCTACAGATGGTGAATGTTGGAAATGGTGCATTCTGCAGCTCCTTACAGTTCTCCTTCACCTAGGGTAGAAAGTGCGCTAACTATGTCTACACATTGTGATAGTTGAAATGGTGCTTTCTGCAGCTCCTTACAGTTCTCCTTCACCTAGGGTAGAAAGTGCGCTAACTATGTCTACACATTGTGAATGGCGGAAATGGTGCTTTCTGCAGCTCCTAACAGTTGTTCTTCATCAAGGGTAGAAAGTAAGGGAGACATGTACAGCTTTGCGCTAACTATGTCTACAGATGGTGAATGTTGGAAATGGTGCTTTCTGCAGCTCCTTAGAGTTCTCCTTCACCTAGGGTAGAAAGTAAGGGAGGCATGTACAGCTGTGTGCTAACTATGTCTACGGATGGTGAATGTTGGAAATGGTGCTTTCTGCAGCTCCTTACAGTTCTCCTTCACCTACGGTAGAAAGTGCGCTAACTATGTCTACACATTTTGAATGGTGGAAATGGTGCTTTCTGCAGCTCCTAACAGTCGTTCTTCATCAAGGGTAGAAAGTAAGGGAGACATGTACAGCTGTGCGCTATCTATGTCTACAGATGGTGAATGTTGGAAATGGTGCTTCTGCAGCTCCTTACAGTTCTCCTTCACCTAGGGTAGAAAGTAAGGGAGGCATGTACAGCTGTGCGCTAACTATGTCTACAGATGGTGAATGTTGGAAATGGTGCTTTCTGCAGCTCCTTACAGTTCTCCTTCACCTAGGGTAGAAAGTAAGGGAGACATGTACAGCTGTGCGCTAACTGTGTCTACAGATGGTGAATGTTGGAAATGGTGCTTTCTGCAGCTCCTTACAGTTCTCCTTCACCTAGGGTAGAAAGTAAGGGAGGCATGTACAGCTGTGCGCTAACTCTGTCTACAGATGGTGAATGTTGGAAATGGTGCTTTCTGCAGCTCCTTACAGTTCTCCTTCACCTACGGGAGAAAGTGCCCTAACTATGTCTACACATTGTGAATGTTGAAAAGGTGCTTTCTGCAGCTCCTTACAGGTCTCCTTCACCTAGGGTAGAAAGTGCGCTAACTATGTCTACACATTGTGAATGGCGAAAATGGTGCTTTCTGCAGCTCCTAACAGTTCTTCATCATCAAGGGTAGAAAGTAAGGGAGACATGTACAGCTGTCCGCTAACTATGTCTACAGATGGTGAATGTTGGAAGTGGTGCTTCCTGCAGCTCCTTACAGTTCTCCTTCACCTAGGGTGGAAAGTAAGGGAGACATGTACAGCTGTGCGCTATCTATGTCTACAGATGGTGAATGTTGGAAATGGTGCTTTCTGCAGCTCCTTACAGTTCTCCTTCGCCTAGGGTAGAAACTAAGGGAGACATGTACAGCTGTGCGCTAACTGTGTCTACAGATGGTGAATGTTGCAAATGGTGCTTTCTGCAGGTCCTTACAGTTCTCCTTCACCTAGGGTAGAAAGGAAGGGAAGCATGTACAGCTGTGCGCTAACTATGTCTGCAGATGGTGAATGTTGGAAATGGTGCTTTCTGCAGCTCCTTACAGTTCTCCTTCACCTAGGGTAGAAATTGCGCTAACTATGTCTACACATTGTGAATGGCGGATATGGTGCTTTCTGCAGCTCCTAACAGTTCTTCATCATCAAGGGTAGAAAGTAAGGGAGACTTGTACAGCTGTGCGCTAACTATGTCTACAGATGGTGAATGTTGGAAATGGTGCTTTCTGCAGCTCCTTACAGTTCTCCTTCACCTAGGGTAGAAAGTGCGCTAACTATGTCTACACATTGTGAATGGCGGAAATAGTGCTTTCCGCAGCTCCTAACAGTTCTTCTTCATCAAGGGTAGAAGGTAAGGGAGACATGTACAGCTGTGCGCTAACTGTGTCTACAGATTGTGAATGTTGGAAATGGTGCTTTCTGCAGCTCCTTACAGTTCTCCTTCACCTAGGGTGGAAAGTAAGGGAGACATGTACACCTGTGCGCTAACTGTGTCTACAGATGGTGTATGTTGGAAATGGTGCTTTCTGCAGCTCCTAACAGTTGTTCTTCATCAAGGGTAGACAGTAAGGGAGACATGTACAGCTTTGCGCTAACTATGTCTACAGATGGTGAATGTTGGAAATGGTGCTTTCTGCAGCTCCTTAGAGTTCTCCTTCACCTAGGGTAGAAAGTAAGGGAGGCATGTACAGCTGTGCGCTAACTATGTCTACGGATGGTGAATGTTGGAAATGGTGCTTTCTGCAGCTCCTTACAGTTCTCCTTCACCTACGGTAGAAAGTGCGCTAACTATGTCTACACATTGTGAATGGTGGAAATGGAGCTTTCTGCAGCTCCTAACAGTTGTTCTTCATCAAGGGTAGAAAGTAAGGGAGACATGTACAGCTGTGCGCAATCTATGTCTACAGATGGTGAATGTTGGAAATGGTGCTTTCTGCAGCTCCTTACAGTTCTCCTTCACCTAGGGTAGAAAGTAAGGGAGGCATGTACAGCTGTGCGCTAACTATGTCTACAGATGGTGAATGTTGGAAATGGTGCTTTCTGCAGCTCCTTACAGTTCTCCTTCACCTAGGGTAGAAAGTAAGGGAGACATGTACAGCTGTGCGCTAACTGTGTCTACAGATGGTGAATGTTGGAAATGGTGCTTTCTGCAGCTCCTTACAGTTCTCCTTCACCTAGGGTAGAAAGTGCGCTAACTATGTCTACACATTGTGAATGGCGGAAATGGTGCTTTCCGCAGCTCCTAACAGTTCTTCTTCATCAAGGGTAGAAGGTAAGGGAGACATGTACAGCTGTGCGCTAACTGTGTCTACAGATTGTGAATGTTGGAAATGGTGCTTTCTGCAGCTCCTTACAGTTCTCCTTCACCTAGGGTGGAAAGTAAGGGAGACATGTACACCTGTGCGCTAACTGTGTCTACAGATGGTGTATGTTGGAAATGGTGCTTTCTGCAGCTCCTTACAGTTCTAATTCACCAAAGGTAGAAAGTAAGGGAGGCATGTACAGCTGTGCGCTAACTATGTCTACAGATGGTGAATGTTGGAAATGGTGCATTCTGCAGCTCCTTACAGTTCTCCTTCACCTAGGGTAGAAAGTGCGCTAACTATGTCTACACATTGTGAATGTTGAAATGGTGCTTTCTGCAGCTTCTTACAGTTCTCCTTCACCTAGGGTAGAAAGTGCGCTAACTATGTCTACACATTGTGAATGGCGGAAATGGTGCTTTCTGCAGCTCCTAACAGTTCTTCTTCATATAGGGTAGAAAGTATAGGTGACATGTACAGCTGTGCGCTAACTGTGTCTACAGATGGTGAATGTTGGAAATGGTGCCTTCTGCAGCTCCTTACAGTTCTCCTTCACCTAGGGTAGGAAGTCCGCTAACTATGTCTACACATTGTGAATGGCGGAAATGGTGCTTTCTGCAGCTCCTAACAGTTGTTCTTCATCAAGTGTAGAAAGTAAGGGAGACATGTACAGCTTTGCGCTAACTGTGTCTACAGATGGTGAATGTTGAAAATGGTGCTTTCTGCAGCTCCTTAGAGTTCGCCTTCACCTAGGGTAGAAAGTAAGGGATTCATGTACAGCTGTGCGCTAACTATGTCTACGGATGGTGAATGTTGGAAATGGTGCTTTCTGCAGCTCCTTACAGTTCTCCTTCACCTACGGTAGAAAGTGCGCTAACTATATCTACACATTGTGAATGGTGGAAATGGTGCTTTCTGCAGCTCCTAACAGTTGTTCTTCATCAAGGGTAGAAAGTAAGGGAGACATGTACAGCTGTGCGCTATCTATGACTACAGATGGTGAATGTTGGAAATGGTGCTTTCTGCAGCTCCTTACAGTTCTCCTTCACCTAGGGTGGAAAGTAAGGGAGACATGTACACCTGTGCGCTAACTGTGTCTACAGATGGTGTATGTTGGAAATGGTGCTTTCTGCAGCTCCTTACAGTTCTCCTTCACCAAGGGTAGAAAGTAAGGGAGGCATGTACAGCTGTGCGCTAACTATGTCTAGAGATGCTGAATGTTGGAAATGGTGCATTCTGCAGCTCCTTACAGTTCTCCTTCACCTAGGGTAGAAAGTGCGCTAACTATGTCTACACACTGTGAATGTTGAAATGGTGCTTGCTGCAGCTCCTTACAGTTCTCCTTCACCTAGGGTAGAAAGTGCGCTAACTATGTCTACAAATTGTGAATGGCGGAAATGGTGCTTTCTGCAGCTCCTAACAGTTCTTCTTCATATAGGGTAGAAAGTATAGGAGACATGTACAGCTGTGCGCTAACTGTGTCTACAGATTGTGAATGTTGGAAATGGTGCTTTCTGCAGCTCCTTACAGTTCTCCTTCACCTAGGGTAGAAAGTGCGCTGACTATGTCTACACATTGTGAATGGCGGAAATGGTGCTTTCTGCAGCTCCTAACAGTTGTTCTTCATCAAGGGTAGTAAGTAAGGGAGACATGTACAGCTGTGCGCTAACTATGTCTACAGATGGTGAATGTTGGAAATGGTGCTTTCTGCAGCTCCTTACAGTTCTCCTTCACCTAGGGCAGAACGTGCGCTAACTATGTCTACACATCGTGAATGGCGGAAATGGTGCTTTCTGCAGCTCCTAACAGATCTTCTTCATCAAGGGTAGAAAGTAAGGGAGACATGTACAGCTGTGCGCTAACTATGTCTACAGATGGTGAATGTTGGAAATGGTGCTTTCTGCAGCTCCTTACAGTTCTCCTTCACCTAGGGTAGAAAGTGCGCTAACTATGTCTACACATTGTGAATGGCGGAAATGGTGCTTTCTGCAGCTCCTAACAGTTCTTCTTCATCAAGGGTAGAAAGTAAGGGAGACATGTACAGCTGTGCGCTAACTGTGCCTACAGATGGTGAATGTTGGAAATGGTGCTTTCTGCAGCTCCTTACAGTTCTCCTTCACCTACGGTAGAAAGTGCGCTAACTATGTCTACACATTGTGAATGGCGGATATGGTGCTTTCTGCAGCTCCTAACAGTTCTTCTTCATCAAGGGTCGAAAGTAAGGGAGACATGTACAGCTGTGCGCTAACTATGTCTACAGATGGTGAATGTTGGAAATGGTGCTTTCTGCAGCTCCTTACAGTTCTCCTTCACCTAGGGTAGAAAGTAAGGGAGGCATGTACAGCTGTGCGCTAACTATGTCTACAGATGGTGAATGTTGGAAATGGTACTTTCTGCAGCTCCTTACAGTTCTCCTTCACCTAGGGTAGGAAGTCCGCTAACTATGTCTACACATTGTGAATGGCGGAAATGGTGCTTTCTGCAGCTCCTAACAGTTGTTCTTCATCAAGTGTAGAAAGTAAGGGAGACATGTACAGCTTTGCGCTAACTGTGTCTACAGATGGTGAGTGTTGAAAATGGTGCTTTCTGCAGCTCCTTACAGTTCTCCTTCACCTACGGTAGAAAGTGCGCTAACTATGTCTACACATTGTGAATGGTGGAAATGGTGCTTTCTGCAGCTCCTAACAGTTGTTCTTCATCAAGGGTAGAAAGTAAGGGAGACATGTACAGCTGTGCGCTACCTATGACTACAGATGGTGAATGTTGGAAATGGTGCTTTCTGCAGCTCCTTACAGTTCTCCTTCACCTAGGGTGGAAAGTAAGGGAGACATGTACACCTGTGCGCTAACTGTGTCTACAGATGGTGTATGTTGGAAATGGTGCTTTCTGCAGCTCCTTACAGTTCTCCTTCACCAAGGGTAGAAAGTAAGGGAGGCATGTACAGCTGTGCGCTAACTATGTCTACAGATGGTGAATGTTGGAAATGGTGCATTCTGCAGCTCCTTACAGTTCTCCTTCACCTAGGGTAGAAAGTGCGCTAACTATGTCTACACATTGTGAATGTTGAAATGGTGCTTTCTGCAGCTCCTTACAGTTCTCCTTCACCTAGGGTAGAAAGTGCGCTAACTATGTCTACACATTGTGAATGGCGGAAATGGTGCTTTCTGCAGCTCCTAACAGTTCTTCTTCATATAGTGTAGAAAGTATAGGAGACATGTACAGCTGTGCGCTAACTGTGTCTACAGATTGTGAATGTTGGAAATGGTGCTTTCTGCAGCTCCTTACAGTTCTCCTTCACCTAGGGTAGAAAGTGCGCTGACTATGTCTACACATTGTGAATGGCGGAAATGGTGCTTTCTGCAGCTCCTAACAGTTGTTCTTCATCAAGGGTAGTAAGTAAGGGAGACATGTACAGCTGTGCGCTAACTATGTCTACAGATGGTGAATGTTGGAAATGGTGCTTTCTGCAGCTCCTTACAGTTCTCCTTCACCTAGGGTAGAAAGTGCGCTAACTATGTCTACACATTGTGAATGGCGGAAATGGTGCTTTCTGCAGCTCCTAACAGATCTTCTTTATCAAGGGTAGAAAGTAAGGGAGACATGTACAGCTGTGCGGTAACTGTGTCTACAGATTGTGAATGTTGGAAATGGTGCTTTCCGCAGCTCCTAACAGTTCTTCTTCATCAAGGGTAGAAGGTAAGGGAGACATGTACAGCTGTGCGCTAACTGTGTCTACAGATTGTGAATGATGGAAATGGTGCTTTCTGCAGCTCCTTACAGTTCTCCTTCACCTACGGTGGAAAGTAAGGGAGACATGTACACCTGTGCGCTAACTGTGTCTACAGATGGTGTATGTTGGAAATGGTGCTTTCTGCAGCTCCTTACAGTTCTCCTTCACCAAGGGTAGAAAGTAAGGGAGGCATGTACAGCTGTGCGCTAACTATGTCTACAGATGGTGAATGTTGGAAATGGTGCATTCTGTAGCTCCTTACAGTCCTCCTTCACCTAGGGTAGAAAGTGCGCTAACTATGTCTACACATTGTGAATGTTGAAATGGTGCTATCTGCAGCTCTTTACAGTTCTCCTTCACCTAGGGTAGAAAGTGCGCTAACTATGTCTACACATTGTGAATGGCGGAAATGGTGCTTTCTGCAGCTCCTAACAGTTCTTCTTCATATAGGGTAGAAAGTATTGGAGACATGTACAGCTGTGCGCTAACTGTGTCTACAGATTGTGAATGTTGGAAATGGTGCTTTCTGCAGCTCCTTACAGTTCTCCTTCACCTAGGGTAGAAAGTAAGGGAGACATGTACAGCTGTGCTTTAACTGTGTCTACAGATGGTGAATGTTGGAAATGATGCCTTCTGCAGCTCCTTACAGTTCTCCTTCACCTAGGGTAGGAAGTCCGCTAACTATGTCTACACATTGTGAATGGCGGAAATGGTGCTTTCTGCAGCTCCTAACAGTTGTTCTTCATCAAGTGTAGAAAGTAAGGGAGACATGTACAGCTTTGCGCGAACTATGTCTACAGATGGTGAATGTTGAAAATGGTGCTTTCTGCAGCTCCTTAGAGTACTCCTTCACCTACTGTAGAAAGTAAGGGAGGCATGTACAGCTGTGCGCTAACTATGTCTACGGATGGTAAATGTTGGAAATGGTGCTTTCTGCAGCTCCTTACAGTTCTCCTTCACCTACGGTAGAAAGTGCGCTAACTATGTCTACACATTGTGAATGGTGGAAATGGTGCTTTCTGCAGCTCCTAACAGTTGTTCTTCATCAAGGGTAGAAAGTAAGGGAGACATGTACAGCTGTGCGCTATCTATGTCTACAGATGGTGAATGTTGGAAATGGTGCTTTCTGCAGCTCCTTACAGTTCTCCTTCACCAAGGGTAGAAAGTAAATGAGGCATGTACAGCTGTGCGCTAACTATGTCTGCAGATGGTGAATGTTGGAAATGGTGCATTCTGCAGCTCCTTACAGTTCTCCTTCACCTAGGGTAGTAAGTGCGCTAACTTTGTCTACACGTTGTGAATGTTGAAATGGTGCTTTCTGCAGCTCCTTACAGTTCTCCTTCACCTAGGGTAGAAAGTGCGCTAACTATGTCTACACATTGTGAATGGCGGAAATGGTGCTTTCTGCAGCTCCTAACAGTTCTTCTTCATCAAGGGTAGAAAGTAAGGGAGACATGCACAGCTGTGCGCTAACTGTGTCTACAGATGGTGAATGTTGGAAATGGTGCTTTCTGCAGCTCCTTACAGTTCTCCTTCACCTAGGGTAGAAAGAAAGGGAGGCATGTACAGCTGTGCGCTAACTATGTCTACATATGGTGAATGTTGGAAATGGTGCTTTCTGCAGCTCCTTACAGTTCTCCTTCACCTAGGGTAGAAAGTGCGCCAACTATGTCTACACATTGTGAATGGCGGAAATGGTGCTTTCTGCAGCTCCTAATAGTTCTTCTTCATGAAGGGTAGAAAGTTAGGGAGACATGTACAGCTGTGCGCTAACTGTGTCTACAGATGGTGAATGTTGGAAATGGTGCTTTCTGCAGCTCCTTACAGTTCTCCTTCACCTAGTGTAGAAAGTAAGGGAGGCATGTACAGCTGTGCGCCAACTATGTCTACAGATGGTGAATGTTGGAAATGGTGCTTTCTGCTGCTCCTTACAGTTCTCCTTCACGTAGGGTAGAAGGTGCGCTAACTATGTCTACACATTGTGAATGGCGGAAATGGTGCTTTCTGCAGCTCCTAACAGTTCTTCTTCATCAAGGGTAGAAAGTAAGGGAGACATGTACAGCTGTGCGCTAACTATGTCTACAGATGGTGAATGTTAGGAATGGTGCTTTCTGCAGCTCCTTACAGTTCTCCTTCACCTACGGCAGAAAGTGCGCTAACTATGTCTACACATTGTGAATGGCGGAAATGATGCTTTCTGCAGCTCCTAACAGTTCTTCTTCATCAAGGGTAGAAAGTAAGGGCGACATGTACAGCTGTGCGCTAACTGTGTCTACAGATTGTGAATGTTGGAAATGTAGCTTTCTGCAGCTCCTTACAGTTCTTCTTCACCTAGGGTAGAAAGTAAGGGAGACATGAACAGCTGTGCACTAACTGTGTCTCTAGATGGTGAATGTTGGAAATGGTGCTTTCTGCAGCTCCTTACAGTTCTCCCTCACCTAGGGTAGAAAGTGCGCTAACTATGTCTACACATTGTGAATGGCGGAAATGGTGCTTTCTGCAGCTCCTAACAGTTGTTCTTCATCAAGGGTAGAAAGTAAGGGAGGCATGTACAGCTGTGCGCTAACAATGTCTACAGATGATGAATGTTGGAAATGGTGCTTTCTGCAGCTCCTTACAGTTCTCCTTCACCTAGGGTAGAAAGTGCGCTAACTATGTCTACACATTGTGAACGGCAGAAATGGTACTTTCTGCAGCTCCTAACAGTTCTTCTTCATCAAGGGTAGAAAGTAAGGGAGACATGTGCAGCTGTGCGCTAAATATGTCTACAGATGGTGAATGTTGGAAATGGTGCTTTCTGTAGCTCCTTACAGTTCTCCTTCACCTAGGGCAGAAAGTGCGCTAATTATGTCTACACATTGTGAATGGCGGAAATGGTGCTTTCTGCAGCTCCTAACAGTTCTTCTTCATCAAGGGTAGAAAGTAAGGGCGACATGTACAGCTGTGCGCTAACTGTGTCTACAGATTGTGAATGTTGGAAATGGTGCTATCTGCAGCTCCTTACAGTTCTCCTTCACCTAGTGTAGATAGTAAGGGAGGCATGTACAGCTGTGCGCTAACTATGTCTACAGATGGTGAATGTTGGAAATGGTGCTTTCTGCAGCTCCTTACAGTTCTCCTTCACCTAGGGTAGAATGTGCGCTAACCATGTCTACACATTGTGAATGGCGGATATGGTGCTTTCTGCAGCTCCTAACAGTTGTTCTTCATCAAGGGTAGAAAGTAAGGGAGACATGTACAGCTGTGCGCTAACTCTGTCTACAGATGGTGAATGTTGGAAATGGTGCCTTCTGCAGCTCCTTACAGTTCTCCTTCACCTAGGGTAGGAAGTCCGCTAACTATGTCTACACATTGTGAATGGCGGAAATGGTGCTTTCTGCAGCTCCTAACAGTTGTTCTTCATCAAGGGTAGAAAGTAAGGGAGACATGTACAGCTGTGCGCTAACTCTGTCTACAGATGGTGAATGTTGGAAATGGTGATTTCTGCAGCTCCTTACAGTTCTCCTTCACCTAAAGTAGAAAGTGCGCTAACTATGTCTACACATTGTGAATGGAGGAAATGGTGCTTTCTGCAGCTCCTAACAGTTCTTCTTCCTCAAGGGTAGAGAGTAAGGGAGACATGTACAGCTGTGCGCTATCTATGTCTACAGATGGTGAATGTTGGAAATGGTGCTTTCTGCAGCTCCTTACAGTTCTCCTTCACCTAGGGTAGAATGTAAGGGAGACATGTACAGCTATGCGCTAACTATGTCTACAGATGGTGAATGTTGGAAATGGTGCTTTCTGCAGCTCCTTACAGTTCTCCTTCACCTAGGGTAGAAAGTGCGCTAACTATGTCTACACATTGTGAATGGCGGAAATGGTGCTTTCTGCAGCTCCCAACAGTTCTTCTTCATCAAGGGTAGAAAGTAAGGGAGACATGTACAGCTATGCGCTAACTATGTCTACAGATGTTGAATGTTGGAAATGGTGCTTTCTGCAGCTCCTTACAGTTCTCCTTCACCTAGGGTAGAAAGTAAGGGAGACATGTACAGCTGTGCGCAAACTGTGTCTGCTGATGGTGAATGTTGGAAATGGTGCTTTCTGCAGCTCCTTACAGTTCTCCTTCTCCTAGGGTAGAAAGTAAGGGAGACATGTACAGCTGTGCGCTAACTATGTCTACAGATGGTGAATGTTGGAAATGGTGCTTTCTGTAGCTCCTTACAGTTCTCCTTCACCTAGGGTAGAAAGTGCGCTAACTATGTATACACATTGTGAATGGCGGAAATGGTGCTTTCTGCAGCTCAGAACAGTTCTTCTCCATCAAGGGTAGAAAGAAAGGGAGACATGTACAGCTGTGCGCTAACTGTGTCTACAGATGGTCAATGTTGGAAATGGTGCTTTCTGCAGCTTCTTACAGTTCCCCTTTACCTAGGGTAGAAAGTAAGGGAGACATGTACAGCTGTGCCCTAACTCTGTCTACAGATGGTGAATGTTGGAAATGGTGCTTTCTGCAGCTCCTTACAGTTCTCCTTTTCCTAGGGTAGAAAGTAAGGGAGACATGTACAGCTGTGCGCTAACTATGTCTACAGATGGTGAATGTTGGAAATGGTGCTTTCTGTAGCTCCTTACAGTTCTCCTTCACCTAGGGTAGAAAGTGCGCTAACTATGTATACACATTGTGAATAGCGGAAATGGTGCTTTCTGCAGCTCGTAACAGTTCTTCTTCATCAAGGGTAGAAAGTAATGGAGACATGTACAGCTGTGCGCTAACTATGTCTACAGAGGGTGCATGTTGGAAATGGTGCTTTCTGCAGCTCCTTACAGTTCTCCTTCACCTAGGGTACAAAGTGCGCTAACTATGTCTACACATTGTGAATGGTGGAAATGGTGCTTCCTGCAGCTCCTAACAGTTCTTCTTCATCAAGGGTAGAAAGTAAGGGAGACATGTACAGCTGTGTGCTAACTATGTCTAGAGATGGTGAATGTTGGAAATGGTGCTTTCTGCTGCTCCTTACCGTTCTCCTTCACCTAGGGTAGAAAGTAAGGGAGACATGTACAACTGTGCGCTAACTCTGTCTACAGATGGTGAATGTTGGAAATGGTGCTTTCTGCAGCTCCTTACAGTTCTCCTTCACCTAGGGTAGAATGTGCGCTAACTATGTCTACACATTGTGAATGGCGGAAATGGTGCTTTCTGCAGCTCCTAACAGTTATTCTTCATCAAGGGTAGAAAGTAAGGTAGACATGTACAGCTGTACGCTAACTATGTCTACAGATGGTGAATGTTGGAAATGGTGCTTTCTGCACCTCCTTACAGTTCTCCTTCATTAAGGGTAGAAAGTAAGGGAGGCATGTACAGCTGTGCGCTAACTATGTCTACAGATGGTGAATGTTGGAAATGGTGCTTTCTGCAGCTCCTAACAGTTGTTCTTCATCAAGGGTAGACAGTAAGGGAGACATGTACAGCTTTGCGCTAACTATGTCTACAGATGGTGAATGTTGGAAATGGTGCTTTCTGCAGCTCCTTAGAGTTCTCCTTCACCTAGGGTAGAAAGTAAGGGAGGCATGTACAGCTGTGCGCTAACTATGTCTACGGATGGTGAATGTTGGAAATGGTGCTTTCTGCAGCTCCTTACAGTTCTCCTTCACATACGGTAGAAAGTGCGCTAACTATGTCTACACATTGTGAATGGTGGAAATGGTGCTTTCTGCAGCTCCTAACAGTTGTTCTTCATCAAGGGTAGAAAGTAAGGGAGACATGTACAGCTGTGCGCAATCTATGTCTACAGATGGTGAATGTTGGAAATGGTGCTTTCTGCAGCTCCTTACAGTTCTCCTTCACCTAGGGTAGAAAGTAAGGGAGGCATGTACAGCTGTGCGCTAACTATGTCTACAGATGGTGAATGTTGGAAATGGTGCTTTCTGCAGCTCCTTACAGTTCTCCTTCACCTAGGGTAGAAAGTAAGGGAGACATGTACAGCTGTGCGCTAACTGTGTCTACAGATGGTGAATGTTGGAAATGGTGCTTTCTGCAGCTCCTTACAGTTCTCCTTCACCTAGGGTAGAAAGTGCGCTAACTATGTCTACACATTGTGAATGGCGGAAATGGTGCTTTCTGCAGCTCCTAACAGTTGCTCTTCATCAAGTATAGAAAGTAAGGGAGACATGTACAGCTTTGCGCTAACTGTGTCTACAGATGGTGAGTGTTGAAAATGGTGCTTTCTGCAGCACCTTAGAGTTCTCCTTCACCTAGGGTAGGAAGTAAGGGAGGCATGTACAGCTGTGCGCTAACTATGTCTACGGATGGTGAATGTTGGAAATGGTGCTTTCTGCAGCTCCTTACAGTTCTCCTTCACCTACGGTAGAAAGTGCGCTAACTATGTCTACACATTGTGAATGGTGGAAATGGTGCTTTCTGCAGCTCCTAACAGTTGTTCTTCATCAAGGGTAGAAAGTAAGGGAGACATGTACAGCTGTGCGCTACCTATGACTACAGATGGTGAATGTTGGAAATGGTGCTTTCTGCAGCTCCTTACAGTTCTCCTTCACCTAGGGTGGAAAGTAAGGGAGACATGTACACCTGTGCGCTAACTGTGTCTACAGATGGTGTATGTTGGAAATGGTGCTTTCTGCAGCTCCTTACAGTTCTCCTTCACCAAGGGTAGAAAGTAAGGGAGGCATGTACAGCTGTGCGCTAACTATGTCTACAGATGGTGAATGTTGGAAATGGTGCATTCTGCAGCTCCTTACAGTTCTCCTTCACCTAGGGTAGAAAGTGCGCTACCTATGTCTACACATTGTGAATGTTGAAATGGTGCTTTCTGCAGCTCCTTACAGTTCTCCTTCACCTAGGGTAGAAAGTGCGCTAACTATGTCTACACATTGTGAATGGCGGAAATGGTGCTTTCTGCAGCTCCTAACAGTTCTTCTTCATATAGGGTAGAAAGTATAGGAGACATGTACAGCTGTGCGCTAACTGTGTCTACAGATTGTGAATGTTGGAAATGGTGCTTTCTGCAGCTCCTTACAGTTCTCCTTCACCTAGGGTAGAAAGTGCGCTGACTATGTCTACACATTGTGAATGGCGGAAATGGTGCTTTCTGCAGCTCCTAACAGTTGTTCTTCATCAAGGGTAGTAAGTAAGTGAGACATGTACAGCTGTGCGCTAACTATGTCTACAGATGGTGAATGTTGGAAATGGTGCTTTCTGCAGCTCCTTACAGTTCTCCTTCACCTAGGGTAGAAAGTGCGCTAACTATGTCTACACATTGTGAATGGCGGAAATGGTGCTTTCTGCAGCTCCTAACAGATCTTCTTTATCAAGGGTAGAAAGTAAGGGAGACATGTACAGCTGTGCGGTAACTGTGTCTACAGATTGTGAATGTTGGAGATGGTGCTTTCCGCAGCTCCTAACAGTTCTTCTTCATCAAGGGTAGAAGGTAAGGGAGACATGTACAGCTGTGCGCTAACTGTGTCTACAGATTGTGAATGATGGAAATGGTGCTTTCTGCAGCTCCTTACAGTTCTCCTTCACCTACGGTGGAAAGTAAGGGAGACATGTACACCTGTGCGCTAACTGTGTCTACAGATGGTGTATGTTGGAAATGGTGCTTTCTGCAGCTCCTTACAGTTCTCCTTCACCAAGGGTAGAAAGTAAGGGAGGCATGTACAGCTGTGCGCTAACTATGTCTACAGATGGTGAATGTTGGAAATGGTGCATTCTGTAGCTCCTTACAGTCCGCCTTCACCTAGGGTAGAAAGTGCGCTAACTATGTCTACACATTGTGAATGTTGAAATGGTGCTATCTGCAGCTCCTTACAGTTCTCCTTCACCTAGGGTAGAAAGTGCGCTAACTATGTCTACACATTGTGAATGGCGGAAATGGTGCTTTCTGCAGCTCCTAACAGTTCTTCTTCATATAGGGTAGAAAGTACTGGAGACATGTACAGCTGTGCGCTAACTGTGTCTACAGATTGTGAATGTTGGAAATGGTGCTTTCTGCAGCTCCTTACAGTTCTCCTTCACCTAGGGTAGAAAGTAAGGGAGACATGTACAGCTGTGCTTTAACTGTGTCTACAGATGGTGAATGTTGGAAATGATGCCTTCTGCAGCTCCTTACAGTTCTCCTTCACCTAGGGTAGGAAGTCCGCTAACTATGTCTACACATTGTGAATGGCGGAAATGGTGCTTTCTGCAGCTCCTAACAGTTGTTCTTCATCAAGTGTAGAAAGTAAGGGAGACATGTACAGCTTTGCGCTAACTATGTCTACAGATGGTGAATGTTGAAAATGGTGCTTTCTGCAGCTCCTTAGAGTTCTCCTTCACCTAGTGTAGAAAGTAAGGGAGGCATGTACAGCTGTGCGCTAACTATGTCTACGGATGGTAAATGTTGGAAATGGTGCTTTCTGCAGCTCCTTACAGTTCTCCTTCACCTACGGTAGAAAGTGCGCTAACTATGTCTACACATTGTGAATGGTGGAAATGGTGCTTTCTGCAGCTCCTAACAGTTGTTCTTCATCAAGGGTAGAAAGTAAGGGAGACATGTACAGCTGTGCGCTATCTATGTCTACAGATGGTGAATGTTGGAAATGGTGCTTTCTGCAGCTCCTTACAGTTCTCCTTCACCAAGGGTAGAAAGTAAGGGAGGCATGTACAGCTGTGCGCTAACTATGTCTGCAGATGGTGAATGTTGGAAATGGTGCATTCTGCAGCTCCTTACAGTTCTCCTTCACCTAGGGTAGTAAGTGCGCTAACTTTGTCTACACATTGTGAATGTTGAAATGGTGCTTTCTGCAGCTCCTTACAGTTCTCCTTCACCTAGGGTAGAAAGTGCGCTAACTATGTCTACACATTGTGAATGGCGGAAATGGTGCTTTCTGCAGCTCCTAACAGTTCTTCTTCATCAAGGGTAGAAAGTAAGGGAGACATGCACAGCTGTGCGCTAACTGTGTCTACAGATGGTGAATGTTGGAAATGGTGCTTTCTGCAGCTCCTTACAGTTCTCCTTCACCTAGGGTAGAAAGAAAGGGAGGCATGTACAGCTGTGCGCTAACTATGTCTACATATGGTGAATGTTGGAAATGGTGCTTTCTGCAGCTCCTTACAGTTCTCCTTCACCTAGGGTAGAAAGTGCGCTAACTATGTCTACACATTGTGAATGGCGGAAATGGTGCTTTCTGCAGCTCCTAATAGTTCTTCTTCATGAAGGGTAGAAAGTTAGGGAGACATGTACAGCTGTGCGCTAACTGTGTCTACAGATGGTGAATGTTGGAAATGGTGCTTTCTGCAGCTCCTTACAGTTCTCCTACACCTAGTGTAGAAAGTAAGGGAGGCATGTACAGCTGTGCGCCAACTATGTCTACAGATGGTGAATGTTGGAAATGGTGCTTTCTGCTGCTCCTTACAGTTCTCCTTCACGTAGGGTAGAAGGTGCGCTAACTATGTCTACAAATTGTGAATGGCGGAAATGGTGCTTTCTGCAGCTCCTAACAGTTCTTCTTCATCAAGGGTAGAAAGTAAGGGAGACATGTACAGCTGTGCGCTAACTATGTCTACAGATGGTGAATGTTAGGAATGGTGCTTTCTGCAGCTCCTTACAGTTCTCCTTCACCTACGGCAGAAAGTGCGCTAACTATGTCTACACATTGTGAATGGCGGAAATGGTGCTTTCTGCAGCTCCAAACAGTTCTTCTTCATCAAGGGTAGAAAGTAAGGGCGACATGTACAGCTGTGCGCTAACTGTGTCTACAGATTGTGAATGTTGGAAATGTAGCTTTCTGCAGCTCCTTACAGTTCTTCTTCACCTAGGGTAGAAAGTAAGGGAGACATGAACAGCTGTGCGCTAACTGTGTCTCCAGATGGTGAATGTTGGAAATGGTGCTTTCTGCAGCTCCTTACAGTTCTCCCTCACCTAGGGTAGAAAGTGCGCTAACTATGTCTACACATTGTGAATGGCGGAAATGGTGCTTTCTGCAGCTCCTAACAGTTGTTCTTCATCAAGGGTAGAAAGTAAGGGAGACATGTACAGCTGTGCGCTAACTATGTCTACAGATGGTAATGTTGGAAATGGTGCTTTATGCAGCTCCTTACAGTTCTCCTTCACCTAGGGTAGAAAGTAAGGGAGGCATGTACAGCTGTGCGCTAACTATGTCTACAGATGGTGAATGTTGGGGATGGTGCTTTCTGCAGCTCCTTACAGTTCTCCTTCACCTAGGGTAGAAAGTGCGCTAACTATGTCTACACATTGTGAATGGCGGAAATGGTGCTTTCTGCAGCTCCTAACAGTTGTTCTTCATCAAGGGTAGAAAGTGAGGGAGGCATGTACAGCTGTGCGCTAACAATGTCTACAGATGATGAATGTTGGAAATGGTGCTTTCTGCAGCTCCTTACAGTTCTCCTTCACCTAGGGTAGAAAGTGCGCTAACTATGTCTACACATTGTGAATGGCAGAAATGGTACTTTCTGCAGCTCCTAACAGTTCTTCTTCATCAAGGGTAGAAAGTAAGGGAGACATGTGCAGCTGTGCGCTAAATATGTCTACAGATGGTGAATGTTGGAAATGGTGCTTTCTGCAGCTCCTTACAGTTCTCCTTCACCTAGGGCAAAAAGTGCGCTAATTATGTCTACACATTGTGAATGGCGGAAATGGTGCTTTCTGCAGCTCCTAACAGTTCTTCTTCATCAAGGGTAGAAAGTAAGGGCGACATGTACAGCTGTGCGCTAACTGTGTCTACAGATTGTGAATGTTGGAAATGGTGCTATCTGCAGCTCCTTACAGTTCTCCTTCACCTAGGGTAGAAAGTAAGGGAGGCATGTACAGCTGTGCGCTAACTATGTCTACAGATGGTGAATGTTGGAAATGGTGCTTTCTGCAGCTCCTTACAGTTCTCCTTCACCTAGGGTAGAATGTGCGCTAACCATGTCTACACATTGTGAATGGCGGATATGGTGCTTTCTGCAGCTCCTAACAGTTCTTCTTCCTCAAGGGTAGAGAGTAAGGGAGACATGTACAGCTGTGCGCTATCTATGTCTACAGATGGTGAATGTTGGATATGGTGCTTTCTGCATATCCTTACAGTTCTCCTTCACCTAGGGTCGAAAGTAAGGGAGACATGTACAGCTATGCGCTAACTATGTCTACAGATGGTGAATGTTGGAAATGGTGCTTTCTGCAGCTCCTTACAGTTCTCCTTCACCTAGGGTAGAAAGTGCGCTAACTATGTCTACACATTGTGAATGGCGGAAATGGTGCTTTCTGCAGCTCCCAACAGTTCTTCTTCATCAAGGGTAGAAAGTAAGGGAGACATGTACAGCTATGCGCTAACTATGTCTACAGATGGTGAGTGTTGGAAATGGTGCTTTCTGCAGCTCCTTACAGTTCTCCTTCACCTAGGGTAGAAAGTAAGGGAGACATGTACAGCTGTGCGCAAACTGTGTCTGCTGATGGTGAATGTTGGAAATGGTGCTTTCTGCAGCTCCTTACAGTTCTCCTTCTCCTAGGGTAGAAAGTAAGGGAGACATGTACAGCTGTGCGCTAACTATGTCTACAGATGGTGAATGTTGGAAATGGTGCTTTCTGTAGCTCCTTACAGTTCTCCTTCACCTAGGGTAGAAAGTGCGCTAACTATGTATACACATTGTGAATGGCGGAAATGGTGCTTTCTGCAGCTCAGAACAGTTCTTCTCCATCAAGGGTAGAAAGAAAGGGAGACATGTACAGCTGTGCGCTAACTGTGTCTACAGATGGTCAATGTTGGAAATGGTGCTTTCTGCAGCTTCTTACAGTTCCCCTTTACCTAGGGTAGAAAGTAAGGGAGACATGTACAGCTGTGCCCTAACTCTGTCTACAGATGGTGAATGTTGGAAATGGTGCTTTCTGCAGCTCCTTACAGTTCTCCTTCTCCTAGGGTAGAAAGTAAGGGAGACATGTACAGCTGTGCGCTAACTATGTCTACAGATGGTGAATGTTGGAAATGGTGCTTTCTGTAGCTCCTTACAGTTCTCCTTCACCTAGGGTACAAAGTGCGCTAACTATGTCTACACATTGTGAATGGTGGAAATGGTGCTTCCTGCAGCTCCTAACAGTTCTTCTTCATCAAGGGTAGAAAGTAAGGGAGACATGTACAGCTGTGTGCTAACTATGTCTAGAGATGGTGAATGTTGGAAATGGTGCTTTCTGCTGCTCCTTACCGTTCTCCTTCACCTAGGGTAGAAAGTAAGGGAGACATGTACAACTGTGCGCTAACTCTGTCTACAGATGGTGAATGTTGGAAATGGTGCTTTCTGCAGCTCCTTACAGTTCTCCTTCACCTAGGGTAGAATGTGCGCTAACTATGTCTACACATTGTGAATGGAGGAAATGGTGCTTTCTGCAGCTCCTAACAGTTCTTCTTCCTCAAGGGTAGAGAGTAAGGGAGACATGTACAGCTGTGCGCTATCTATGTCTACAGATGGTGAATGTTGGAAATGGAGCTTTCTGCAGCTCCTTACAGTTCTCCTTCACCTAGGGTAGAAAGTAAGGGAGACATGTACAGCTATGCGCTAACTATGTCTACAGATGGTGAATGTTGGAAATGGTGCTTTCTGCAGCTCCTTACAGTTCTCCTTCACCTAGGGTAGAAAGTGCGCTAACTATGTCTACACATTGTGAATGGCGGAAATGGTGCTTTCTGCAGCTCCCAACAGTTCTTCTTCATCAAGGGTAGAAAGTAAGGGAGACATGTACAGCTATGCGCTAACTATGTCTACAGATGGTGAATGTCGGAAATGGTGCTTTCTGCAGCTCCTTACAGTTCACCTTCACCTAGGGTAGAAAGTAAGGGAGACATGTACAGCTGTGCGCAAACTGTGTCTGCTGATGGTGAATGTTGGAAATGGTGCTTTCTGCAGCTCCTTACAGTTCTCCTTCACCTAGGGTAGAAAGTGCGCTAACAATGTCTACACATTGTGAGTGGCGGAAATGGTGCTTTCTGCAGCTCCTAACAGTTCTTCTTCATCAAGGGTTGAAAGTAAGGCAGACAAGTACAGCTGTGCGCTAACTCAGTCTACAGATGGTGAATGTTGGAAATGGTGCTTTCTGCAGCTCCTAACAGTTCTCCTTCACCTAGAGTAGAAAGTGCGCTAACTATGTCTACACATTGTGAATGGCGGAAATGGTACTTTCTGCAGCTCCTAACAGTTCTTCTTCATCGAGGGTAGAAAGTAATGGAGACATGTACAGCTGTGCGCTAACTATTTCTACAGATGGTGCATGTTGGAAATGGTGCTTTCTGCAGCTCCTTACAGTTCTCCTTCACCTAGGGTAGAAAGTAAGGGAGACATGTACAGCTGTGCGCTAACTCAGTCTACAGATGGTGAATGTTGGAAATGGTGCTTTCTGCAGCTCCTTACAGTTCTCCTTCACCTAGGGTAGAAAGTAAGGGAGCCATGTACAGCTGTGCACTAACTCTGTCTACAGATGGTGAGTATTGGAAATCGTGCTTTCTGCAGCTCCTTACAGTTCTCCTTCACCTAGGGTAGAAAGTAAGGGAGACATGTGCAGCTGTGCGCTAACTGTGTCTACAGATTGTGAATGTTGGAAATGGTGCTTTCTGCAGCTCCTTACAGTTCCCCTTCACCTAGGGTAGAAAGTAAGGGAGACATGTACTGCTGTGCGCTAACTATGTCTACACATTGTGAATGTTGGAAATGGTGCTTTCTGCAGCTCCTAACAGTTCTTCTTCATCAAGGGTAGAAAGTAAGGGAGACATGTACAGCTGTGCGCTAACTCTGTCTACAGATGGTGAATGTTGGAAATGGTGCTTTCTGCCGCTCCTTACAGTTCTCCTTCACCTAGGGCAGAAAGTAAGGGAGACATGTACTGCTGTGCGCTAACTCTGGCTACAGATGGTGAATGTTGGAAATGGTGCTTTCTGCAGCTCCTTACAGTTCTCCTTCCCCTAGGATAGAAAGTAAGGGAGACATGTACAGCAGTGCGCTAACTATGTTTACACATTGTGAATGGCGGAAATGGTGCTTTCTGCAGCTCCTAACAGTCCTTCTTCATCAAGGGTAGAAATAAGGGAGACATGTACAGCTGTGCGCCAACTATGTCTACATATGGTGAATGTTGGAAATGGTGCTTTCTGCAGCTCCTTACAGTTCTCCTTCACCTAGGGTAGAAAGTAAGGGAGCCATGTACAGCTGTGCACTAACTGTGTCTACAGATGGTGAGTATTGGAAATCGTGCTTTCTGCAGCTCCTTACAGTTCTCCTTCACCTAGGGTAGAAAGTAAGGGAGACATGTACAGCTGTGCGCTAACTGTGTCTACAGATAGTGAATGTTGGAAATGGTGCTTTCTGCAGCTCCTTACAGTTCTCCTTCACCTAGTGTGGAAAGTAAGGCAGGCAAGTACAGCTGTGCGCTAACTCTGTCTACAGATGGTGACTGTTGGAAATGGTGCTTTCTGCAGCTCCTTACAGTTCCCCTTCACCTAGGGTAGAAAGTAAGGGAGACATGTACTGCTGTGCGCTAACTATGTCTACACATTGTGAATGTTGGAAATGGTGCTTTCTGCAGCTCCTAACAGTTCTTCTTCATCAAGGGTAGAAAGTAAGGGAGACATGTACAGCTGTGCGCTAACTCTGTCTACCGATGGTGAATGTTGGAGATGGTGCTTTCTGCAGCTCCTTACAGTTTTCCTTCACCTAGGGTAGAAAGTGCGCTAACTATGTCTACACATTGTGAATGGCGGAAATGGTGCTTTCTGCAGCTCCTAACAGTTCTTCTTCATCAAGGGTAGAAAGTGCGCTAACTATGTCTACACATTGTGAATGGCGGAAATGGTGCTTTCTGCAGCTCCTTACAGTTCTCCTTCACCTAGGGTAGTAAGTGAGGGAGACATGTACAGCTGTGCGCTAACTCTGTCTACAGATGGTGAATGTTGGAAATGGTGCTTTCTGCCGCTCCTTACAGTTCTCCTTCACCTAGGGCAGAAAGTAAGGGAGACATGTGCTGCTGTGTGCTAACTGTGGCTACAGATGGTGAATGTTGGAAATGGTGCTTTCTGCAGCTCCTTACAGTTCTCCTTCACCTAGGTTAGAAAGTAAGGGAGACATGTACAGCAGTGCGCTAACTATGTCTACACATTGTGAATGGCGGAAATGGTGCTTTCTGCAGCTCCTAACAGTCCTTCTTCATCAAGGGTAGAAAGTAAGGGAGACATGTACAGCTGTGCGCCAACTATGTCTACAGATGGTGAATGTTGGAAATGGTGCTTTCTGCAGCTCCTTACAGTTCTCCTTCACCTGGGGTAGAAAGTAAGGGAGCCATGTACAGCTGTGCACTAACTCTGTCTACAGATGGTGAGTATTGGAAATCGTGCTTTCTGCAGCTCCTTACAGTTCTCCTTCACCTAGGGTAGAAAAAAAGGGAGACATGTACAGCTGTGCGCTAACTCTGTCTGCAGATGGTGAATGTTGGAAATGGTGCTTTTTGCAGCTCCTTACAGTTCTCCTTCACCTAGGGTTGAAAGTGCGCTAACTATGTCTACACATTGTGACTGGCGGAAATTGTGCTTTCTGCAGCTCCTAACAGTTCTTCTTCATCAAGGGTAGAAAGTAAGGGAGGCATGTACAGCTGTGTGCTAACTATGTCTACAGATGGTGAATGTTGGAAATGGTGCTTTCTGCAGCTCCTTACAGTTCTCCTTCACCTAGGGTAGAAAGTAAGGGAGACATGTACAGCTGCGCGCTAACTCGGCCTACAGATGGTGAATGTTGGAAATGGTGCTTTCTGCAGATCCTTACAGTTCTCTTTCACCTAGGGTAGAAAGTAAGGGAGACATGTACAGCTGTGCGTTAACTCTGTCTACAGATGGTGAATGTTGGAAATGGTGCATTCTGCAGCTCCTTACAGTTCTCCTTCACCTAGGGTAGAAAGTGCGCTAATTATGTCTACACATTGTGAATGGCGGAAATTGTGCTTTCAGCAGCTCCTACCAGTACTTCTTCATCAACGGTAGAAAGTAAGGGAGACATATACAGCTGTGCGCTAACTATGTCTACAGATGGTGAATGTTGGAAATGGTGCTTTCTGCAGCTCCTTACAGTTCTCCTTCACCTAGGGTAGAAAGTACGGGAGACATGTACAGCTGTGCGCTAACTCTGTCTACAGATCGTGAATGTTGGAAATGGTGCTTTCTGCATCTCCTTACAGTTCTCCTTCACCTAGGGTAGAAAGCAAGGGAGACATGTGCAACTGTGCGCTAACTCTGTCTATAGATGGTGAGTGTTGGAAATGGTGCTTTCTGCAGCTCCTTACAGTTTTCCTTCACCTAGGGTAGAAAGTAAGGGAGACATGTACAGCTGTGCGCTAACTCTGTCTACAGATGGTGAATGTTGGAAATGGTGCTTTCTGCAGCTCCTTACAGTTCTCCCTCACCTAGGGTAGAAAGTAAGGGAGACATGTACAGCAGTGCGCTAACTATGTCTACACATTGTGAATGGCGGAAATGGTGCTTTCTGCAGCTCCTAACAGTTCTTCTTCATCAAGGGTAGAAAGTAAGGGAGACATGTACAGCTGTGGGCCAACTATGTCTACAGATGGTGAATGTTGGAAATGGTGCTTTCTACAGCTCCTTACAGTTCATCTACACCTAGGGTAGAAATTAAGATACATGTACAGCTGTGCGCTAACTCTGTCTACAGATGGTGAATGTTGGAAATGGTGCTTTCTGCAGCTCCTTCTAATTCTCCTTCACCTAGGGTAGAAAGTAAGGGAGACATGTACAGCTGTGCGCTAACTATGTCTACACATTGTGAATGGCGGGAATGGTGCTTTCTGCAGCTCCTAACAGTTCTTCTTCATCAAGGGTAGAAAGTAAGGGAGACATGTACAGCTGTGCGATAACTCTGTCTACAGATGGTGAATGTTGGAAATGGTGCTTTCTGCAGCTATTTCTAGTTCTCCTTCACCTAGGGTAGAAAGTAAGGCAGACATTTACAGCTGTGCGCTAACTCTGTCTACAGCTGGTGAATGTTGGAAATGGTGCTTTCTGCAGCTCCTTACAGTTCTCCTTCACCTAGGGTAGAAGGTAAGGCGAAACATATACAGCTGCGCGCTTACTCTGTCTACAGATTGTGAATGTTGGAAATGGTGCTTTCTGCAGCCTCTTACACTTCCCCTTCACCTAGGGTAGAAAGTAAGGGAGACATGTACAGCAGTGCGCCAACTATGGCTACACATTGTGAATAGCGGAAATGGTGCTTTCGGCAGCTCCCTACAGTTCTCCTTCACCTAGAGTAGAAAGTAAGGGAGACATATACAGCTGTGCGCTAACCATGTCGACAGATGGTGAATGTTGGAAATGGTGCTTTCTGCAGCTCCTTACAGTTCTCCTTCACCTAGGGTAGAAAGTAACGGAGACATGTACAGCTGTTCGCTAACTCTGTCGACAGATGGTGAATGTTGGAAATGATGCTTTCTGCAGCTCCTTACAGTTCTCCTTCACCTAGGGTAGAAAGTAAGGGAGACATGTACAGCTGTGCGCTAACTATGTCTACAGATGGTGAATGTTGGAAATGGTGCTTCCTGCTGCTCCTTACAGTTCTCCTTCACCTAGGGTAGAAAGTAAGGGAGACATGTACAGCTGTGCGCTACCTCTGTCTACAGATGGTGAATGTTGGAAATGGTGCTTTCTGCAGCTCCTTACAGTTCTCCTTCACCTAGGGTAGAAAGTACGGGAGACATGTACAGCTGTGCGCTAACTCTGTCTACAGATGGTGAATGTTGGAAATGGTGCTTTCTGCATCTCCTTACAGTTCTCCTTCACCTAGGGTAGAAAGCAAGGGAGACATGTGCAACTGTGCGCTAACTCTGTCTACAGATGGTGAGTGTTGGAAATGGTGCTTTCTGCAGCTCCTTAAAGTTTTCCTTCACCTAGGGTAGAAAGTAAGGAAGACATGTACAGCTGTGCGCTAACTATGTCTACACATTGTGAATGGCGGAAATGGTGCTTTAATCAGCTCCTAACAGTTCTTCTTCATCAAGTGTAGAAAGTAAGGGTAGACATGTACAGCTGTGCGCTAACTATGTCTACAGATGGTGAATGTTGGAAATGGTGCTTTCCGCAGCTCCTTACAGTTCTCCTTCACCTAGGGTAGAGAGTATGGGAGACATTTACAGCTGTGCGCTAACTATGTCTACAGATGGTGAATGTTGGAAATGTGCTTTCTGCAGCTCCTTACAGTTCTCCTTCACCTAGGGTAGAAAGTAAGGGAGACATAAACAGCAGTGCGCTAACTATGTCTACACATCGTGAATCGCGGAAATGGTGCTTTCTGCAGCTCCTAACAGTTCTTCTTCATCAAGGGTAGAAAGTAAGGGAGACATGTACAGCTGTGCGCTAACTCTGTCTACAGATCGTGAATGTTGGAAATGGTGCTTTCTGCAGCTCCCTACTGTTCTTCCTCACCTAGGGTAGAAAGTAAGGGAGACATATACAGCTGTGCGCTAACTATGTCAACAGATGGTGAATGTTGGAGATGGTGCTTTCTGCAGCTCCTTACAGTTCTCCTTCACCTATGGTAGAAAGTAAGGGAGACATGTACAGCTATGCGCTAACTATGTCTACAGATGGTGAATGTTGGAAATGGTGCTTTCTGCAGCTCCTTACAGTTCTCCTTCACCCAGGGTAGAAAGTAAGGGAGACATGAACAGCTGTGCGCTAACACTGTCTACAGATGGTGAATGTTGGAAATGGTGCTTTCTGCAGCTCCTTACAGTTCTCCTTCACCTAGGGTAGATAGTAAGGGAGACATGTACAACTGTGCGCTTACTCTGTCTACAGATGGTAAATGTTGGAAATGGTGCATTCTGCAGCTCCTTACAGTTCTCCATCACCTAGGGTAGAAAGTGCGCTAACTATGTCTACACATTGTGAATGGCGGAAATGGTGCTTTCTGCAGCTCCTAACAGTTCCTCTTCATCAAGGGTAGAAAGTAAGGGAGACATGTACAGCTGTGCGCTAACTATGTCTACAGATGGTGAATGTTGGCAATGGTGCTTTCTTCAGTTCCTTACAGTTCTCCTTCACCTAGGGTAGAAAGTGCGCTAACTATGTCTAAACAATGTGAATGGCGGAAATGGTGCTTTCTGCAGCTCGTAACAGTTCTTCTTCATCTAGGGTAGAAAGTAAGGGAGACATGTACAGCTGTGCGCTAACTCTGTCTACAGATGGCGAATGTTGGAAATGGTGCTTTCTGCAGCTCCTTACAGTTCTCCTTCACCTAGGGTAGAAAGGGAGGGATACATGTACAGCTGTTCGATAACTCTGCCAACAGATGGTGAATCTTGGTAATGATGCTTTCTGCAGCTCTGCAGCTCTACAGTTCTCCTTCACCTAGGGTAGAAAGGAAGGGAGACATGTACAGCTGTGCGCTAACTGTGTCTACAGATGGTTACTGATGGAAATGATGCTTTCTGCAGCTCCTTACAGTTCTCCTTCACCTAGGGTAGAAAGTAAGTGAGACATGTACAGCAGTGTGCTAACTATGTCTACAGATGGCGAATGTTGGAAATAGTGCTTTCTGCAGCTCCTTACAGTTCTCCTTCACCTAGGGTAGAAAGGAAAAGAGACATGTACAGCTGTGCGCTACCTCTGTCTACAGATGGTGAAGGTTGGGAATGGTGCTTTCTGCAGCTCCTTACAGTTCACCTTCACCTAGGGTTGAAGGTAATGGAGACATGTACAGCTGTGCGCTAATACTATCTACAGATGGTGAATGTTGGAAATGGTGCTTTCTGCAGCTCCATACAGATCTCCTTCACCTAGGGTGGAAAGGAAGGGAGACATGTACGGCTGTGCGCTAACTCTGTCTGCAGATGGTGTATGTTGGAAATGGTGCATGTTGGAAATGGTGCTTTCTTCAGCTCCTTACAGTTCTCCTTCACCTAGGGTAGAAAGTGAGGGAGACATGTACAGCAGTGCGCTAACTATGTCTACACATTGTGAATGTTGGAAATGGTGCTTTCTGCAGCTCCTTCAGTTCTCCTTCACCTAGGGTAGAAAGTAAGGGAGACATGTACAGCAGTGCGCTAACTACGTCTACACATCGTGAATGGCGCAAAAGGTGCTTTCTGCAGCTCCTTACAGCTCTCCTTCACTTAGGGTAGAAAGTAAGATAGACACATACAGCTATGCGCTAACTCTGTCTACAGATGGTGAATGTTGGAAATGGTGCTTTCTGCAGCTCCTTACAGTTCTCCTTCACCTAGGGTAAAAAGGAAGGCAGACATGTACAGCTGTGAGCTAATTCTGTCTACAAATTGTGAATGTTGGAAATGGTGCTTTCTGCAGCTCCTTACAGTTCTCCTTCACCTAGGGTAGAAAGTAAGGGAGACATGAACAGCAGTGCGCTAACTCTGTCTACACATTGTGAATGTTGGAAATGGTGCTTTCTGCAGCTCCTTACAGTTCTCCTTCACCTAGGGTAGAAAGTAAGGGAGACATGTAGAGCAGGGCGCTAACTATGTCTACACATTGTGAATGTTGGAAAAGGTGCTTTCTGCAGCTCTACAGTTCTCCTTCACCTCGGGTAGAAAGTAAGGGAGACATGTACAGCAGTGCGCTAACTATGTCTACACATTGTGAATGGCGGAAATGGTGCTTTCTGCAGCCCCTTACAGTTCTCCTTCACCTAGAGTAGAATGTAAGGGAGACATGTACAGCAGTGCGCTAACTATGTCTACAGATGGTGAGTGTTGGAAATGGTGCTTTCTGCAGCTCCTTACAGTTCTCGTTCACCTAGGTTAGAAAGTAAGGGAGACATGTACAGCTGTGCGCTAACTCTGTCTACAGATGGTGAATGTTGGAAATGAAGCATTCAGCAGCTCCTTACAGTTCTCCTTCACCTAGGGTAGAAAGTAAGGGAGGCATGTACAGCTGTGCGCTAACTCTGTCTGCAGATGGTGAATGTTGGAAATGGTGCTTTCTGCAGCACCTTACAGTTCTCCTTCACCTAGGGTAGAAATGAACGGAGACATGTACAGCTGTGCGCTAACTCTGTCTGCAGATGGTGAATGTTGGAAATGGTGCTTTCTTCAGCCCCTTACAGTTCTCCTTGCTTTCTCTGGTCTCCGCCTCGGTGTTTGAGACAGTCTGTCCTCTTTCTCCCTCTCTCAATTCTTTTTCCTCCCTCCCTGTGCGTGCCTGAAGGCCGACCCACGCGTTCGCACGCGTAGCCTGTGACGGGGTAACGCGTAAGTCCCCGCCCTGGGTAGACATGTAAGGCACGCGCGTACCCCCTGGTAAAGGCCAGGCCCGGGGAGGGGTGATTGCCTGCGCTGATACCTTCTGACCATGCCGATTGGTCCCTCCGTCTGTTTCTCGGGAGGTGTGACCTGAGGTGTAAACATTCACCTAAGGCGGGAGTGCCCTCTGAGAGGGTCCCCACAAGGAAGGAGCGCGCCATCGGAGACGCTGGCAATCATGGGGGATTCCTCCGCAATGGATTCTACTCCATCTCTTTCGACTTCGACCCAAAAACGGAAACGTGACCAGCCAGCAGTGACAAAAGTACTACCGCCTGCCCCACAGTTCCTCGTAGTTTCTCGATCTGAGGACGGAAAGGATTTTTCCTCTGTCAACCCTTTCGTTATTCAGAAGGGCGTGGATGCCATAGCCGGATCTGTCAAATCTTGTACCAGGTTGCGTAACGGCACCTTATTACTAGAAACTGAGAGTGCCTTTCAGGCACAAAAACTGCTTCGGGCCACCCTCCTGTACACGTTCCCTGTCCGGGTGGAGGCTCACCGAACTTTGAATTCGTCTCGTGGTGTAGTCTATACTAGCTCCCTCGACGGATTGACTGACGAGGAGATTCAATCTTTCCTCGCTGAGCAGGGCGTGACGGCTGTCCATAGGGTCATGAAAAAGGTCAACAATGACCTTGTACCGACCCGGACACTTTTCTTGACCTTTGATAGTGTTAAGCTGCCATCGCGCATCAAGGCGGGCTACGAGGTTATTTCTGTTTGCCCCTATGTCCCGACACCTACGCGCTGTTACCAGTGTCAGCGTTTCAATCACACTCGACAGTCTTGTTCCAATGCGGCTAAATGTGTCACTTGTGACAGGGATGCCGATGAGGGTGACTGTCCACCTCCATCTCCTCGTTGTGTAAACTGTCAGGGTGACCATGCCGCATCCTCCCGCGACTGTCCTGTCTATAAGGAAGAACGCTGTATCCAAGAAATTCGGGTCAAAGAGAAAGTGTCCACCTCGGCTGCTCGCAAGCTATTGGCTAGTAGGAAGCCCACGCTGCTCCCAGCGGGGAAATACAGTACTGTCCTCGCCTCTCCTCGGACTACCCGGGAGGTAGCAACCCAGACATGCGATCTGACCTTCAGCACCACGGTCGTCCGTTCGGCCAGTGCTAAGATCGCACGGTCGACGTCTCCTCTTCCTCCCATCACCCCACAGACACGAGCACCTTCCTCAGCTTCTGCTAAGACGAAGACATCGAAGTCAGATGCAGGGGCCTTCAAGAAGGAACCATCCCGTGCAGACTTCCTCCGTACCTCGACCTCCCAGCCTTCGACCGGTACTTCCACTACACGTCCTTCCAAAAAGGCGCATAGGAAGCACAGTTCTCCTTCTCCGCCACGGCGCTTTTCTTCTCCTGCGCCACCCAGCGGTTGCCGCCCCAGGCCGCCTGGCCGCACCGCTGGTAGCCGTACATCTGGCCGTTCACTGGCGGAGGAAGCCCCCCCTCTCGGCCATCCTCCCAAGATGGCCGATGACCCTATAGACCCAATGGACGATGACTGTCCGCCTACTGATAGCGGCGGCAGTGCTCGCTCGAAGCCAGGCCCTAAGCGGCCTTCGAGGTGACCACTTCTCTCATCTTCCTTTTCTTACGATGGCACTTATTCATTGGAATATTCGCAGCATTCGCTCCAACCGAGAGGACTTGAAGTTGCTGCTCCGCTTGCACCGTCCGCTCGTCGTAGCCCTCCAGGAAACGAAGCTACGCCCATGCGATCAAATTGCCTTGGCACACTACACCTCTGTGCGTTTTGACCTACCCCCTGTGGTAGGTATCCCAGCTCATGGAGGGGTTATGTTGCTGGTCCGGGATGATATTTACTACGATCCCATCACGTTGCACACCGGCCTGCAGGCAGTTGCCATCCGCATTACTCTCCCCACTTTTACGTTTTCCTTTTGTACCGTTTACACTCCATCGTCATCTGCCGTTACCAGGGCAGACGTGATGCAACTTATTGCTCAGCTACCTACACCATTTTTGTTAACTGGAGACTTCAATGCCCACCATCCCCTTTGGGGCTCTCCAGCATCCTGCCCGAGGGGCTCCTTGTTAGCAGACCGTTTCAACCAGCTCGATCTTGTCTGCCTCAATACTGGCGCCCCTACTTTTCTTTCGGACACATCTCACACCTATTCCCATTTAGACCTCTCTATATGTACTCCCCAACTTGCACGCCGGTTTGAGTGGTATGCACTTTCTGATACATATTCGAGCGACCACTTCCTGTGTGTTATCCATCTCCTGCAGCATACCCCCTCTCCGTGCTTCTCTAATTGGACCATCTCCAAGGCAGACTGGGGGCTCTTATCTTCCAGGGCGACCTTTCAGGATCAAACCTTTACAAGCTGCGATCGTCAGGTCGCACACCTCACGGAAGTCATTCTCGCTGCTGCTGAATATTCCATCCCTCACCCTCCTTCTTCTCCACGTCGCGTACCGGTCCCCTGGTGGACCGCAGCATGTAGAGACGCTTTACGTGCTCGTCGACGTGCTTTACGCACATTTAAACGCCACCCTACAGTGGCGAATTGTATCAATTATAAACGATTACGTGCTCAGTGTCGTCGTATTATCAAAGAAAGCCAGAAAGCCAGCTGGGCTGCTTTCACAAGCACCTTCAACAGTTTTACTCCTTCTGTTGTCTGGGGTAGCCTGCGCCGGCTATCTGGCACTAAGGTCCACTCACCAGTTTCTGGCTTGAAGGTCGCGAATGACGTCCTTGTGGTCCCTGAGGCTGTCTCCAATGCCTTCGGCCGCTTTTTCGCAGAGGTTTCGAGCTCCGCTCATTACCACCCTGCCTTCCTCCCCCGCAAACAGGCAGAGGAGGCTAGGCCACCTAACTTCAGCTCCTCGAATTGTGAAAGTTATAATGCCCCATTCACCATGCGGGAACTCGAAAACGCACTTGGCCGATCATGGTCCTCTGCTCCAGGGCCAGATTCTATTCATATTCAGATGCTGAAGAACCTTTCTCCTGCAGGTAAAGGTTTTCTTCTTCGTACATACAATCGCATCTGGATTGAGGGACATGTTCCCGCATGCTGGCGCGAGTCTATTGTTGTCCCGATTCCTAAGCCGGGGAAGGACAAGCACTTGCCTTCCAGTTATCGACCTATCTCGCTTACCAGCTGTGTCTGTAAAGTAATGGAAGGAATGGTTAACTCTCGATTGGTTTGGCTGCTCGAGTCTCGACGCCTACTTACCAATGTACAATGTGGATTTCGTAGGCGCCGCTCTGCTGTTGACCATCTGGTTACCTTGTTGACCTTCATTATGAATAACTTCTTGCGGAAGCGCCCGGCCGCGGCTGTGTTCTTTGATTTGGAGAAGGCTTACGACACCTGTTGGAAGGCGGGCATTCTCCGCACCATGCATACATGGGGCCTTCGCGGTCGCCTCCCTCTTTTTATTCGTTCCTTTTTAATGGATCGACAGTTCAGGGTACGTGTGGATTCTGTCCTGTCCGACACCTTTCGCCAGGAGAATGGGGTGGGGTGACACAGGGCTCAGTTTTGAGCGTCGCTCTCTTCGCCATCGCGATCAATCCAATAATGGATTGCCTCCCAGCTGATGTATCAGGCTCCCTTTTCGTGGACGATTTTACCATCTATTGCAGCGCCCAGTGTACACGTGTCCTGGAGCGCTGTCTTCAGCGTTCTCTTGACCGTCTTTACTCCTGGAGTGTCGCCAATGGCTTCCGTTTTTCTGCCGAGAAGACGGTCTGTATTAACTTCTGGCGCTACAAAGAGTTTCTCCCACCATCCTTACGACTCGGTCCCGTTGCTCTCCCAATCGTGGAGACAACCAAATTTTTAGGCCTTACATTTGACAGGAAACTTAGCTGGTCTCTACATGTGTCATATTTGGCTGCCCGTTGTACCCATTCTTTAAATGTCCTCCGTGTTCTCAGTGGTCTGTCGTGGGGAGCGGATCGAACCGTCCTACTTCGTCTGTATCGGTAGATCGTCCGCTCCAAGCTGGATTATGGGAGCTTCGTATACTCCTCTGCACGGCCATCCATCTTACGCCGCCTCAACTCCATACAACATCGGGGTTTACGACTTGCGATCGGAGCATTTTATACCAGTCCCGTAGAGAGTCTTCATGCTGACGCTGGCGAATTGCCACTCACCTACCGGCGCGATATACTGCTTTGTCGGTATGCCTGTCGGCTACTGTCAATGCCTGACCATCCGTCTTATCGTTCCTTTTTTGACGACTCTCTTGACCGTCAATACGGGTTGTATGTCTCTGCCCTGCTACCCCCTGGCGTTCGCTTTCGTCGCCTCCTTCAACACCTTACTTTTTCCCTCCCTGCAACCTTTCGAGTGGGCGAGAGCCGCACGCCACCTTGGCTCCAGGCTCAGGTCCGCGTTCACCTTGACCTTAGCTCGCTCCCAAAAGAGGTCACCCCCGGTTCGGTCTACCACTCCCGTTTTTTGGAACTTCGTTCGAAGTTCATCGACATGACTTTCATTTATACAGATGGCTCTAAGACCAATGACGGGGTCGGGTGTTCCTTTATTGTCGAGGCACAAAGTTTCAAATACCGGCTCCATGGCCATTGTTCGGTCTTCATAGCTGAGCTCTTTGCCCTCTACCAGGCTGTTCTTTACATCTGCCGCCACCGACATTCTGCTTATGTCATCTGCTCAGATTCCCTGAGCGCCATCCAGAGCCTCAGTGATCCGTACCCGGTTCACCCTTTCGTACACCGGATCCAACGCTCTCTTCAGCAGCTGGTGGACGTCGGTTCTCCAGTTAGCTTTATGTGGGTTCCTGGCCATGTCAGTATCCCTGGGAACGAAGCTGCAGATGCCGCGGCCAAGGCTGTGGTCCTCCAGCCTCGGACAGCTTCTTGTTGCGTCCCTTCGTCCGATTTTAGCAGGGTGATTTGTCGGCGCATCTTATCTCTGTGGCATGCCGATTGGGCTGCACTTACCGACAACAAGCTTCGGGCCTTAAAATCTCTTCCCGTGGCTTGGACGTCCTCCTCACGCCCTTCTCGGCGGGAGGAGGTCGTATTAGCCCGGTTAAGAATTGGACACTGCCGGTTCAGCCATCGCCATCTGCTGACGGCTGCGCCAGCGCCGTTCAGCCCATGTGGGCACTTGCTGACGGTTAGGCGCATTTTAATGTCCTGTCCAGATCTTAACACACTGCGCCTCGATCTTAACCTGCCAAATACTTTCGATGCCATTTTAGCGGATGACCCACGAGCAGCTGCTCGTGTTCTTCGTTTTATCAATTTGACAAACCTCGCTAAGGACATTTGATGATGCTGTTTTTTAATCTTATGCCTGTCAGCCTGTCTTTTATCGTGTTTTCCCTTTTAGTTGTTATGGTCAACTTGTGCCTCGCGGTGCATTCTTAGAGTAGTCAGGGCGCTAATGACCATTGAAGTTGTGCGCCCTAAAACAACAAAAAAAAAAAAAAAAAAAATCCTAGGGTAGAAAGTAAGGGAGACATGTACAGCTGAGCGCTAACTCTGTCTACAGATGGTGAATGTTGGAAATGATGCTTTCTGCAGCTAATTACAGTTCTCCTTCACCTCGGGTAGAAAGTAAGGGAGACACGTACAGCATTGCGCTAACTATGTCTACACATTGTAAATGGCGGGAATGGTGCTTTCTGCAGCTCATTACAGTTCTCCTTCACCTCGGGTAGAAAGTAAGGGAGACATGTACAGCAGTGCGCTAACTATGTCTACACATTGTGAATGGCGGAAATGGTGCTTTCTGCAGCTCCTTACAGTTCTCCTTCACCTAGGGTAGAAAGTAAGGGAGGCATGTACAGCTGTGCGCTAACTATGTCTACACATTGTGAATGGCGGAAATGGTGCTTTCTGCAGCTCATTACAGTTCTCCTTCACCTCGGGTAGAAAGTAAGGGAGACATGTACAGCAGTGCGCTAACTATGTCTACAGATTGTGAATGTTGGAAATGGTGCTTTCTGCAGCTCCTTACAGTTCTCCTTCACCTAGGGTAGAAAGTAAGGGAGGCATGTACAGCTGTGCGCTAACTATGTCTACACATTGTGAATGGCGGAAATGGTGCTTTCTGCAGCTCATTACAGTTCTCCTTCACCTCGGGTAGAAAGTAAGGGAGACATGTACAGCAGTGCGCTAACTATGTCTACACATTGTGAATGGCGGAAATGGTGCTTTCTGCAGCTCATTACAGTTCTCCTTCACCTTGGGTAGAAAGTAACGGAGACATGTACAGCAGTGCGCTAACTATGTCTACACATTGTGAATGGCGGAAATGGTGCTTTCTGCAGCTCATTACAGTTCTCCTTCACCTAGGGTAGAAAGTAAGGGAGACATGTACAGCAGTGCGCTAACTATGTCTACAGATGGTGAATGTTGGAAATAGTGCTTTCTGCAGCTCCTTACAGTTCTCGTTCACCTAGGTTAGAAAGTAAGCGAGACATGTACAGCTGTGCGCTAACTCTATCTACAGATGGTGAATGTTGGAAATGAAGCTTTCAGCAGCTCCTTACAGTTCTCCTTCACCTAGGGTAGAAAGGATGGGAGATATGTACATCCCCCTGCGGGTTCGGGGGTAAGAATAGGCCCGCGGTATTCCTGCCTGTCGTAAGAGGCGACTACAAGGAGTCTCAAACGTTTCGGCTTTATGTGATGGTCCCCTCTCGGGTTTGACCTCCATCTATCTAAATTATTCCGAAGAGCGAGCCAATTGGGGAAGGGCACCTTACATGGTGCACTGTATCCTTCGTGCAATTAGACCTCTAGCCGTCTTTCTCGTCGTTGCCATGGTGTCCCGCTCGTTTTCGATCTCTTGGGCGATTACCACGCTGCACTCTGCAGTGTTTCTTTTAACTGTGACGACGACCTTGGCCATTTTTGCACCTAAGATCCAGCACGGTAGCCAGTCCGTTGTGGTGGGGTCGCCATGTACCCTCTTGGTTGTAGCCCCCTGACAACACAGGGATCGCTCTACTGATGCCTGCGCCGTTCACTCCCCACGTATGCCAAGGAGTAGATGCCCATCTCCCTGGGGCATCGGGACTCCCGGCAATGGCCATCCTGCCAGGTGGCCTTTGCTGCGGCTGGGTGGCGCCCGTGGGGAGGGCCCTTGGTCGGAGTAGGTGGCATCAGGGCGGATGACCCGCAATGAAACGTGGTACATCATCTGTCGCTGGCGGCCAGCCGTCAGCAGTCTCTAAGCGTTCGAGAGCCCATTTTAAAGGTAACGTTTATGACCCCAAATCGTTCCCCTCCCTCGCCACACCATGGGAGGAACGACAGGCATTGCGTGACACTGAGACGTATTCGCCCAGATATCTTGTCTGTACCAGAGCTGATGGGGAATCTTTTCTATCCGTGAAGCCTCAGTTCTTTGTAGAACATTTAGAGGACAAGTTCGGTGAGGTGGAGGGCTTGTCCAAGATGCGGTCTGGATCGGTGTTGATAAAAACGGCATCCTCTGCCCAGTCACGGAGGTTGCTCAATTGTGACAAGTTGGGGGATGTTTCCGTTAGCATCACGCCGCATAAGAGTCTGAACATGGTCCAGGGTATTATATTCCACCGGGATCTTCTTCTGCAGTCCGACGATGAATTACGCGCCAACCTCGAACGACGAGGTGTTCACTTCGTCCGGCGCGTCCATCGGGGTCCGAGGGATAATCAGGTCGCCACCGGTGCCTTCATCTTGGCCTTTGAGGGTGATGTCTTACCCGAAAAGGTTAAGGTGATGGTTTACCGTTGTGATGTGAAACCATATATCCCTCCTCCGATGCGGTGTTTTAAATGCTGGAAGTTCGGGCACATGTCATCGCGCTGTACTTCCAGCATGACGTGTCGGGATTGCGGGCGTCCTTCGCATCCCGATGCTCCATGTGCCCCGCCTCCTATCTGTGTTAACTGCGGAGAACACCATTCCCCCTGCTCACCGGACTGTAGGATATTGCAGAAAGAACGGAAGATAATGGAATATAAGACCTTGGACCGGCTGACCTACCCCGAGGCTAGACGGAAATATGAGAGGCTCCATCCTGTGGCAACGCCGTCAACTTACGCCGCTGCTGCAACGACGGTTCTCCCGTCATCACGAATCGGCTCTAAGATCGGTCAGCATCCACCGGCCCCCTTGCTTGTGGGGGGCACTTCACACCCTGTTGCTCCTGCTCCATCTTCTCCAGGAGCAACACCCTCCCAACCATCGGGGACATCAGTTCCCCCTTCCCAGCCGGAGAAGCGTAAGACTTCTTCGGCTGCTCTCGCCAGGAAGGGATCCCTTGGGGCTCTCCCTTCACCAGTTCCGACCAGTGGAAAAGCGGACGCCCGCAAGTGGTTGAAACAACTGCCAGTCCCTGGTCGTCGGGCCTCGCGGTCGTCGTCTGTCCCTGAGACTGACCCGGTGAAGCCCATGCCGCCTGAACCGCCGAAGGCGCAGCGTGACAAGCAGACAAAGAAGAAAGTCCCCAAGGCCAACGGTATTGCGGTGGCACCGATCCCACCGCTTCCTACAAGCTCTGCCTCTGAGGACGAGGTGGAGATTCTGGCGTCCGCTGAGGACCTCGCTCTTGCCGGTCCCTCGGATGCAATGGATGGCATTTGTACAGATGCTCCATCGGAGGCAGCAGGTGACCCAGTGGCGTAATCTGCCTTCCCAGTCTCGTCACGCCTTTCCCAGCCATGGACAACACCATCCTCCAGTGGAACTGCAGCGGTTTCTTCCACCATCTAGCCGAGCTCCGTCAACTTATCAGCCTTCACCCTTTCTTCTGCATTGCTCTCCAGGAAACTTGGTTTCCGGCGATGCGAACCCCCGCCCTCCGTGGCTATCGGGGTTATTACAAGAACCGAGCAGCTTATGAAAGGGTGTCTGGTGGCGTCTGCATTTATGTCCTTCACACTCTGCACAGCGAGTCTGTCCCTCTCCAGACGCCTTTAGAGGCTGTCGCTGTACGCGTGTGGACGCCACAGGCTGTTACCGTCTGCAGTCTTTACATTCCACCGGATGGTGATGTCTCGCAGCATGTCCTGGCTGCACTGGTCGCCCAATTGCCGCCACCTTTCTTGCTATTGGGCGACTTCAACGCCCATAACCCTCTGTGGGGTGGGTCAGTGGCAACAGGTCGAGGCGCCATCATTGAGCATTTCTTGTCGCAGCTCGATCTCTCGCTGTTAAATGATGGTGCCTTCACACACTTCAGTGTGGCGCATGGCACCTACTCCGCCATTGACCTTTCAATCTGTAGCCATAGCCTCTTACCGTCTGTCCAATGGAGTGTGCATGACGACCTGTGTGGTAGTGACCATTTTCCGATCTTTTTGTCACTACCACAGCGCCACTCTTCTGGGCGCCCTAGCAGATGGGCTATGAATAAGGCTGACTGGGACTTGTTCTCCTCCACTGCCGCTTTTGAGCCTCTCTCTACCGATGACATTGATGCGGTGGTTCAATCGGTCACCACCAGCATCGTTACTGCCGCCGAATCTGCCATTCCCCATTCCTGTGGGTCCCCTCGGCGGAAGGCTGTGCCTTGGTGGTCGCCTGAGATCGCTGAAGCGATTAAAGATCGCCGGCGGGCGCTCCAGCGTCACAAGCGACACCCCTCCCTCGACCACCTTATCGCCTTCAAACGGCTGCGTGCGCGGGCCCGCCTCCTTATCCGCCAAGGCAAGAAGGAGTGCTGGGAGCGGTATGTGTCCACAATTGGCCTCCATGTCTCTCCATCGCAGGTCTGGGCCAAGATTCGACGCGTCTATGGCTATCGGCCACCTGTCAGCGTCCCTGCGCTCTCACTGAATGGAGCAGTTTGTACTGACTCCGACGTCATTGCAAATCGCTTAGCAGAGCATTTTGCTTTGAGTTCCGCTTCTGCGAATTACCCCCAGGCCTTCCGCTCCATTAAAGAGCGGATGGAACGTCGGAGCCTTTCGTTTCGCACCAACCACCCAGAATCTTACAATGCTCCATTCAGTGAGTGGGAATTTCGCAGTGCCCTCGCTGCTTGCCCTGATACCGCTCCTGGGCCAGATGGCATCCACTGTCAAATGCTGAAACATCTTTCAGTGGACTGCCAGCGGCGCCTTCTCGATCTTTACAACCGTCTTTGGGTCGAGGGGGAGTTTCCGTCGCAATGGCGGGAAGGCATTGTCATCCCCGTTTTGAAACCTGGAAAGACCCCTCTGGAGGTGGACAGCTACCGTCCCATTAGCCTCACCAACGTTATGTGCAAGCTTCTCGAACGGATGGTGAGCCGGCGCTTGCATTGGGTACTGGAGTCTCGGGGCCTTCTGGCTCCGTCTCAGGGTGGGTTCCGTAAAGGCCGCTCCGCCACCGACAATCTGGTGAGCCTGGAGACTGCCATCCGTACTGCCTTTGCCCGCCGTCAGCACCTGGTCGCTGTCTTTTTCGACATGCGGAAGGCGTACGATACGACATGGCGTCATCACATTCTTTCTACGCTTCATGGATGGGGTCTTCGGGGTCCTCTGCCGATTTTTATCCGCAATTTTCTGTTGTGTCGTACCTTCCGCGTGCAAGTCGCGGCCTCGTATAGTTCCTCCCACGTCCAGGAGAACGGTGTGCCACAGGGCTCTGTTTTAAGTGTCTGTCTGTTTTTAATAGCCATTAACGGGCTTGCTGCGGCCGTGGGAAATTCTGTCTCCGCTTCCCTGTATGCTGACGACTTCTGCCTTTATTACAGCTCTACTGGCATTGCAGCTGTTGAACGTCAGCTACAGGGCGCTATCCGTAAGGCGCAGTCTTGGGCTGTAGCGCATGGCTTTCAGTTTTCGGCAGCCAAGACCTGCGTTATGCATTTCTGCCGGCGCCGAACAGTCCATCCTGAGCCGCGGCTTTATCTTGCCGACGAACTCCTTGCTGTGGTGGAGACCCACAGGTTTTTGGGGGTGGTTTTCGATGCCCGGTTGACTTGGCTGCCTCATATCCGGCAGCTCAAACAGACGTGTTGGCGGCATCTCAATGCACTCCGGTGTTTGAGCCACACCCGCTGGGGAGCCGACCGCTCTACCCTGCTACGGCTCTACCAGGCGTTAATTCAGTCCCGTCTGGATTATGGGTGCCTGGCATATGGCTCAGCCTCCCCGTCTGCGTTGCGGGTGCTGGACCCAATTCTCCACAGCGGGATACGCCTTGCCACTGGTGCTTTCCGCACCAGCCCTGTGGACAGCTTACTCGTGGAGGCAGGTGTCCCTCCCCTGCGGTTCCGACGCCAACGTTTGCTGGCCGCTTATGCTGCCCATGTTCTCAGCTCGCCCGGGCATCCAAATTATCGTCTCCTGTTCCCGCGATCGGTCGTCCATCTGCCAGATGGTCGGCCCCGGTCTGGTTGTACAATAGCGGTCCGCGTCAAGGAGCTTCTCTCTGGGCTTCAGGTTTTCACTGTTCCACCTACTTTCCGGGCTACTTTGCATACACCCCCATGGTGTGTTCGTCGCCCTTGCCTTCGGCTGGACCTGGCACAGGGCCCGAAGGACTCCGTCCCTCCAGAGGCCTTCCGCCGCCGCTTTTATTCTATCCTGGCCACGTATCAGGGCTCTGGTGTTGTCTACACTGACGGTTCGATGGTTGCTGGTCGTGTCGGGTATGCGCTCACTCTAGGGGACCGTTCCGAACAACGTTCCTTGCAGGATGGCTGCAGCGTATACACTGCTGAATTGGTCGCCATCTTTCGTGCCCTAGAGTATATCCGCTCCTGCTCAGGTGAGTCCTTCGTTATCTGTAGCGATTCCCTGAGCGGTTTACGAGCTCTCGACCAGTGTTTCCCTCGTTCTCGTCTGGTGATGGCTATCCACGAGTCTCTGCATACTCTTGCCTGTTGCGGCCGCTCTGTGGTCTTTGTGTGGACCCCCGGTCATGTCGGTATCCCGGGTAACGAACATGTTGACCGCCTGGCGAAAGAGGCCACCAGCAAGCCATCTCTGGACCTTGGCCTCCCAGAGACTGATTTGCGGGCAGTCTTCCGCCGCAAAATCTTGGCGCTATGGGACGAGGAATGGCGCGAACTGCCATTGTCCAATAAACTCCGTGCTGTCAAGGAGACGACGGCTGTGTGGCGGTCATCCCTGCGAGCCACTCGCAGGGAATCGGTAGTTCTTTGCCGGCTCCGCATTGGCCACTCCCCGCTGACACACAGTTATTTACTGCGCCGGGAGGACCCTCCTGTATGTCGCTGCGGGGCGGCTTTGACAATGGCCCACATTCTGTTGGCCTGCCCCCTTTTAGCTGTGGTCAGGCAGACATTTGCGCTGCCTGATACGCTCCCTGCCCTTTTAACAGACGACTCCACTATGGCTGACTTAGTTTTACGTTTTATTCGGGCAGGGGGATTTTATCATTTAATCTGAGTGTTTCTGTTTTATTTTTGTTTTGTGTCGACTCTGGCCTTTGGCCTATGATTTTACACTGATTTTTTAATGTGTTTCTAAGTGGTTGGCTTTTCCTTTTTTATTTGTATGGTCGGCCAACCACCGTTTATCTCTATGTGGTTTTCGTTCGTTTCGTTTTGTCTTGTCTTTGTCTCAGTCTCTCCTGTTCTGTATCGTCTGTGATCTCTTCTGTTCCTCGTTTTTGTTCTCTGTGGGTGTTCTATGTCTTTGGAAAAAGGGACCAATGACCATGGCAGTCTGGTCCCTTTAATCCCCCAAACCAACCAACCAACCAACCAAGATATGTACAGCAGTGCGCTAACTATGTCTACACATTCTGAATGGCGGAAATGGTGCTTTCTGCAGCACATTACAGTTCTCCTTCACCTAGGGTAGAAAGTAAGGGAGACATGTACAGCTGAGCGCTAACTCTGTCTACAGGTGGTGAATGTTGGAAATGATGCTTTCTGCAGCTCCTTACAGTTCTCCTTCAACTAGCGTAGAAAGTGATGGACACATGTACAGTAGTGCGCTAACTATGTCTACAGATGGTGAATGTTGGGAATGGTGCTTTCTGCAGCTCTACAGTTCTCCTTCACCTAGGGTAGAAAGGAAGGGAGACATGTACAGCCGTGCGCTAACTCTGTCTGCAGATGGTGAATGTTGGAAATGGTGCTCTCTGCAGCTCCTTACAGTTCTCCTTCACCTAGGGTAGAAAGTAAGGGAGACATGTACAGCTGAGCGCTAACTCTGTCTACAGATGGTGAATGTTGGAAATGATGCTTTCTGCAGCTCCTTACAGTTCTCCTTCACCTAGGGTAGAAAGTAAGGGAGATATGTACAGCAGTGCGCTAACTATGTCTACACATTGTGAATGGCGGAAATGGTGCTTTCTGCAGCACATTACAGTTCTCCTTCACCTAGGGTAGAAAGTAAAGGAGACATGTACAGCTGAGCGCTAACTCTGTCTACAGATGGTGAATGTTGGAAATGGTGCTTTCTGCAGCTCCTTACAGTTCTCCTTCACCTAAGGTAGAAACGAAGGGAGACATGTACAGCTGTGCGCTAACTCTGTCTGCAGATGGTGAACGTTGGAAATGGTGCTTTCTGCAGCTCCTTACAGTTCTCCTTCACCTAGGGTAGAAAGTAAGGGAGACATGTACAGCTGAGCGCTAACTCTGTCTACAGGTGGTGAATGTTGGAAATGATGCTTTCTGCAGCTCCTTACAGTTCTCCTTCACCTAGCGTAGAAAGTGATGGAGACATGTACAGCAGCGCGCTAACTATGTCTACAGATGGTGAATGTTGGGAATGGTGCTTTCTGCAGCTCTACAGTTCTCCTTCACCTAGGGTGGAAAGGAAGGGAGACATGTACAGCTGTGCGCTAACTCTGTCTGCAGATGGTGAATGTTGGAAATGGTGCTCTCTGCAGCTCCTTACAGTTCTCCTTCACCTAGGGTAGAAAGTAAGGGAGACATGTACAGCAGCGCGCAAACTATGTCTACACATTGTGAATGGCGGGAATGATGCTTTCTGCAGCTCATTACAGTTCTCCTTCACCTCGGGTAGAAAGTAAGGGAGACATGTACAGCAGTGCGCTAACTATGTCTACACATTGTGAATGGCGGAAATGGTGCTTTCTGCAGCTCATTACAGTTCTCCTTCACCTCGGGTAAAATGTAAGGGAGACATGTACAGCAGTGCGCTAACTATGTCTACACATTGTGAATGGCGGAAATGTTGCTTTCTGCAGTCCCTTACAGTTCTCCTTCACCTCGGGTAGAAGGTAAGGGAGACATGTACAGCAGTGCGCTGACTATGCCTACACATTGTGAATGGCCGAAATGGTGCTTTCTGCAGCTAATTACAGTTCTCCTTCACCTAGGGTAGAGAGTAAGGGAGACATGTACAGCTGTGAGCTAACTCTGTCTACAGATGGTGAATTTTGGAAATGGTGCTTTCTGCAGCTCCTTACAGTTCCCCTTCACCTAGGGTAGAAAGTAAGGGAGACACGTACAGCTGTGCGCTAACTATGTCTACAGATGGTGAATATTGGAAATGGTGCTTTCTGCAGCTACTTACAGTACTCCTTCACCAAGGGTAGAAAGGAAGGGAGACATGTACAGCTGAGCCCTAACTCTGTCTACAGATGGTGAATGTTGGAAATGGTACTTTCTGCAGCTCCTTATATTTCTCCTTCACCAAAGGTAGAAAGTAAGGGAGACATGTACAGCAGTGCGCTAACTATGTCTACTGATGGTGAATGTTGGAAATGGTGCTTTCTGCAGCTCCTTATATATCTCCTTCACCTAGTGTAGAAAGGAAGGGAGACATGTACAGCAGTGCGCTAACTATGTCTACAGATGGTATGTTGGAAATGGTTCTTTCTGCAGCTCCTTACAGTTCTCCTTCACCTAGGGTAGAAAGGATGGGAGACATGTACAGCTGTGCGCTAACTTTGTCTACAGATGGTGAATGTTGGAAATGGTGCTTTCTGCAGCTCCTTACAGTTCTCCTTCACCTAGTGTAGAAAGTAAGGCAGACATGTACAGCAGGGCGCTAACTATGTCTACAGATGGTGAATGTTGGAAATGGTGCTTTCTGCAGCTCCTTACAGTTCTCTTTCACCTAGGGTAGAAAGTAAGGGAGACATGTACTGCAGTGCGATAACAATGTCTACACATTGTGAATGGCGGAAACGGTGCTTTCTGCAGCACCTTACAGCTCTTCTTCACCTAGGGTATAAAGTAAGGGAGACATGTACAGCAGTGCGCTAACTCTGTCTACAGATGGTGAATGTTCGAAATGGTGCTTTTTGCAGCTCCTTACAGTTCCCCTTCACCTAGGGTAGAAAGTAAGGGAGACGTGTACAACAGTGCGCTAACTATGTCTACACATTGCGAATGGCGGAAATGGTGCTTTCTGCAGCTCCTTACAGTTCTCCGTCACCTAGGGTATACAGTAAGGGAGACATGTACAGCTGTGCGCTACCTATGTCTACATATTGTGAATGGCGGAAATGGTGATTTCTGCCGCTCCTTACAGTTCTCCTTCACCTAGGGTAGAAAGTAAGGGAGACATGTCCAGCTGTGCGCTAACTATGTCTACAGATGGTGAATGTTTGAAATGGTGCTTTCTGCAGCTACTTACAGTTTTCCTTCACCAAGGGTAGAAAGGAAGGGAGACATGTACAGCTGAGCGCTAACTATGTCTACAGATGGTGAATGTTGGAAATGGTGCTTTCTGCAGCTCCTTATATTTCTCTTTCACCTAGTGTAGATAGAAAGGGAGACATGTACAGCTGTGCGCTAACTATGTCTACAGATGGTGAATGTTGGAAATGGTGCTTTCTGCAGCTCCTTACAGTTCTCCTTCACCCAGGGTAGAGAGTAAGGGAGACATCTACGGCTGTGCGCTAACTTTGTCTACAGATAGTGAATGTTGGAAATGGTGCTTTCTACAGCTCCTTACAGTTCTCCTTCACCTAAGGTAGAAAGGATGGGGGACATGAACAGCTGTGCGCAAACTTTGTCTACAGATGGTGAATGTTGGAAATGGTGCTTTCTGCAGCTCCTTACAGTTCTCCTTCACCTAGGGTAGAAAGTAAGGCAGACATGTACAGCAGTGCGCTAACTATGTCTACAGATGGTGAATGTTGGAAATGGTGCTTTCTGCAGCTCCTTACAGTTCTCCTTCACCTAGGGTAGAGAGGAAGTAAGACATGTCTAGCTGTGTGCTAACTCTTTCTACAGATGGTGAATGTTGGAAATGGTGCTTTCTGCAGCTCCTTACAGTTCTCCTTCAGCTATGGTAGAAAGTAAGGGAGTCATGTACAGGTGTGCGCTAACTATGTCTGCAGATGGTGAATGTTGGAAATGGTGCTTTAAGCAGCCACTTATTGTTCTCCTGCACCTAGGGTAGAACGTAAGGGAGACATGTTCAGCTGTGTGCGCTACAACCACAGATGGTGAATTTTGGAAATGGTGCTTTCTGCAGCTCCTTATAGTTCTCCTTCACCTGGGGTAGAAAGTAAGGGAGACATGTTCAGCTGTGCGCTAACTGTGTCTAGAAATGGTGAATGGTGGAAATGGTGCTTTCTGCAAGTTCCTTACAATTCTTCTTCATCAAGGGTAGAAAGTAAGGGAGACATGTACAGGTGTGCGCTAACTATGACTAGAGATGGTGAATGTTGGAAATAGTGCTTTCTGCAGCTCCTTGCCGGTCTTCATCATCTTGGGTAGAAAGTAAGGGAGACATGGTTAGGTGTGGACTAACTATGTCTAGTGATGGTGAATGTTGGAAATGGTGCTTTCTGCAGCTCCTTATAGTTATCCTTCACCTAGGGTAGAAAGGAAGGGAGGCATGTACAGCCGTGCGCTAACTACGTCTACAGATGGTGAATGTTGGCAATGGCGCTTTCTGCAGCTCCTTACAGTTCTCCTTCACCTAGAGTAGAAAGTAAGGGAGACATTTACAGGTGTGCGCTAACTATGCTAAGAGATGTTTAATGTTGGACATGGTACTTTCGGCAGCTCCTTACATTTCTCCTTCGCCTAGGGTAGAAAGTAAGGGTGACATGAACAGGTGTGCCCTATCTATGTCTAAAGATTGTGAATGTTGGAAAGGGTGCTTCCTGAGGCTCCATACAGTTCTTCTTCACGTAGGGTAGAAAGTAAGGGAGACATGTACAGCTGTGCGATAGCCTTGTCTACAGAAGGTGAATGTTTGGAATGGTGCTTTCCGCAGCTTCTAACAGTTCTTCTTCAGCTAGGGTACGAAGTAAGGGAGACTTGTACAGCTGTGCGCTATGTATGCCTACATAGCGTGAATGTGGGAAATGGTGCATTCCGCATCTTCTTACAGTTCTTTTCCATCTGGGGTCGAATGTAAGGGAAACATTGGTGCTTTCTGCAGCTCCTTCCTGTTCTTATTTACCTAGGGTAGAAAGTAATGGAGATATGTACAGCTGTGCGCTAACAAAGTCTACGGATGGTGAATGTTGGAAACTGTGCTTTCTGAGGCTCCTTACAGTCCTTTTTCGCCTAGGATAGAAAGTAAATGAGACATACTCAGCAGTGTACTATTTATGTCCACAGATGGTGAATGTTGGTACGAATGCTATCTGCAGCTCCTTACAGTTTTTCTTCATTTAGGGTAGAAGGTAAGGGAGACAAGTACAGGTGTGGGCTAAGTATGTCTACAGATGGTGAATGTTAGAAATGGTGCTTTCTGCAGCCACTTACAGTTCTTCTTCCCCTAGGGTAGAATGTATGGGAGATACGTACAGCAGTGCGCCAACAATGTATACAGATGGTGAATGTTGGAAATGGTGCTTTCTGCACCTCCTTACAGTTCATCTTCACCTAGGGTATGAAGTAAGGGAGACATGTACAGCTGTGCACTAACTATGTCTACAGATGGTGAATGTTGGAAATGGTGCTTCCTGCAGCTCCTTAGTGTTCGTCTACACCTAGTTTAAAAAGTAAGGGAGACATGTACAGCAGTGCATTAACTATGTCTAGAGATGGTGAATGTTGGAAATGGTGCTTTCTGCAGCTCCTTACAGTTCTTCTTCACCTAGGGTAGAAAGTAATGGAGATATGTACAGCTGTGTGCTAACAATGTCTATGGATGGTGAATGATGGAAAACGGTGCTTTCTGAGGCTCCTTACAGTTCTTTTTTGCCTCGGATAGAAAGTAAATGAGACATACTCAGCAGTGCACTATTTTCGTCCACAGATGGCGAATGTTGGTACGAATGCTATCTGCAGCCCCTTACAGTTCTCCTGCATCTAAGGTAGAAAGAAAGGAAACATGTACAGCTGTGCGCTATGTATGTCTACAGATAGTGAATGATGGAAATGGTGCTTTCTGCATGTCCTTACAGATCTTCTCCATCTAGGGTAGAAAGTAAGGGAGGCATGTACGGATGAGAGCTGATTATGTCTACAGATGGTGAATGTTGGAAAGGGTGCTTTCTGCAGCTCCTTACAGTTCTCCTTCACCTAGGGTAGAAAGTAAAGGAGACATGTACAGCTGTGCGCTAACTATGTCTAGAGATGGTGAATGTTGGAAATGGTGCTTTCTGCAGCTCCTTACAGTTCTTCTTCCCCTAGGGTAGAAAGTATAGAAGACATGTACAGCAGTGCGCTAACTATGTCTGCAGATGGTGAATGTTGGAAATGGTGCTTTCTGCAGCTCTATACTGTTCTCCTTCACCTAGGGTAGAAAGTAAGGGAGACATCTACAGCAGTTCACTAACAATGTCTACAATTGGTGAATGTTGGAAATGGTTCTTTCTGAGGCTCCTTACAGCTCTTCTTCACCTAGGGTAGAAAGTAAGGGAGACATGTACATGTGTGAGCTACTTATGTCTGCAGATGGTGAATGTTGGGAAGGGTGCTTTCTGCAGCTCCTTACAGTTCTTCTTCACCTAGGGTTGAAAGTAAGGGAGACATGTACAGCAGTGCGCTAACTATGTCTACACATGGCGAATGTTGGTAATGGTGCTTCCTGCATAACATCGCAGTTCTGTTTTATCTATGAACAAAAGTAAAGAAGACAAATTCAGCAGTGCACTATGTGCACAGATTGTAAATGTTGATACGAAAGCTTTCTGCAACTCCTTACAATGCTTCTTCATGTAGGGTAGAATGTAGGGGAGGCATGTACAGCTGTGCGCTAACTATGTCTACCAATGGTGAATTAATGGAAGGAAGCTTTCTGCAGTTTCTTCTAGTTCTTTTTCACCATAGGTAGAATGTAAATGAGACATATACAGCTGTGCGCCAATCATGTCTACCGATGGTGAATTAATGTAAAGAAGCTTTCTGCAACCTTTTCCAGTTCGTCTTCACGTAGGGTAGAAAGTAAATGAGACATATACAGCTGTGTGCTGACCATGTCTACTGTTGGTGAATTAATGTAAGAAAGCTTTCTGCAGCTCCTTCAATTTCTTTTTCACCTAAGGTAGATAGCAAAGGAGACACATACAGCTGGGCCCCAACAATAACTGCAGATGGTGAATGTTAGCAAGGAAGTTTACTGCAGTTCCTTTCAGTTCTTTTTCACCTAGGGTTAAAAGGTAAGGGAGGTATATACAGCTGTGCGTTAACTATTTCTACAGGTGGTGAATGTTGGTAAGGAAACTTTCTCAGTTCCTTCGAGTACTTATTCACATTGGGTAGGAAATAGAGGGGATATATAAAGCTGTGCAGTAACTATATCTGCATATTGTGAATGTTGGTAAGGAAGCTTTCTGCAGCTCCTACCAGTACTTCTTCACTTAGAGAAGAAAATTAAGCAGATATATACAGCTCTGCACTGAGTGTACCTCCAGATGTTGAATGTTGGTAAAGAAGCTTTCTGTAGCTCCTTCCATTATTTCTTCACCTATGGTAGAACATAAAAGTGACATATACAGCTGTGTGGTAACTATATCTGCAGATCATGAATGTTTTTAAGGTATCTATCTTCAGTTCCTCTTAGTACTTCATGACCTTGAGGTAACCTCCCCCCCCCCCCCCCACCCCCCACCCCACCCCCACGGGGTCCACAACTCTTTTGTGGATACGTGTGTACCGAGGGCAGCGGTGCTAGCTAGTATAGTCTTCCTTTCTTTCTTGGCTCTATAAGAAACTGTGAAACAGTCTCTCTTTTTCGATTGCTCTAGGCAAGTCTTTGTCCTCCTTCTGTCTTCCTCTTTTGCTCACCTCTTTTGCTCACCTCTTTTCTTTACTATTTTCTCTGCTGCAGCATTTGAGATCTCTCCTCTTTCCTTTCCTTTTCTTTGTTCCTCTTTTATCTTTTTTCCTCCCTGTGCATGTCTGAAGGCTGTCCCATGCATTACCATGCTTTATTCTCTGCCCCAAGTAGACAACTAGCATACGTTCCTACCCCCTGGTAACTGCCATGCAATGGAAGATGTGATTACCTGAGCTGATGCCTTACGAAAGTTTCCTCCGTCTGTTACATGGAAGGTGTGACCTGAGGTGTGAACAGTCACCTAAGGCACGAGTGCACTCAGAGAGAGCCCCCACAAGGAAGGAACGTGCCATCAAAGATGCCGGTAATCATGGGGGGCTACTTCTGCAATGGCTTCCTCATTATCTACTATGTCTGCTCATAAGTGAAAGTTAAATGAGTCTCGGCCACCGCTAATTCTTCCATCAGTGCCACTGTTCCTTGTTGTTTCTTGGTCAGATGAAGGTCAAGACTTCCCCCCCCAGTCTACCCTTTCATTATTCAGAAAGGTCTTGATGCAATTGCAGATCCTGTTAAGTCTTGTTCCCTATTACAAAATGGCATCTTGTTAGAAACAGTCAGTGCCCTCCAGGCACAAAAATTTCTGCGTACTTCACTGCTACACACTTTCCCTGTCCAGTTGGAAGTGCACTACACTTTTAATTCATCATGTGCGGTCGTTTATACGCGCTCCCTCGACAGATTGTCTGATGAGGAAATTCAAAACTAACTGTCTGACCAGGGCATAACGGCTGTTCATTCAGTCATTAAAAGGGTTGATATGGTCTTCGTTCCAACCCGTACTGTCTTCTTGACATTTGACAGAGTTCAACTTCCATTGAACATACAAGAGAGCTACAAGATAATTTCTGTTCACCCTCACATCCCAAACCCTACGCGTTGCTATAGGTGTCAGCGGTTTTGTCATACCAGCCAGTCATGTTCCAATCTGGCCAAATGCTTTGTGTGTGGCAAGAATGCCCTTGAGGATGCTTGTCTACTTCCATCCCCTTGTTGCATCATCTGTGTGGATGACCATGCTGCTTCCTCTTGAGATTGTCCCATTTTTAAAGACAAACGGCTCATTCAGTAAATCAGAGTGAAGGAAAAGGTGTCGACATTTGCTGTTCGAAAGTTATTTACCAGTCGAAACCCACTGTGCCTCACACAGGTAAATACAGCATTGTCCTTGCCTCTCCTCGGCCTACAAAGGAGGCAGCCATGCAGACTTGTGATCTCAGGTTTAATGCCACAGTTATCAGATCAGCCAGCGCAAAGGTCGTACGTTGAACCTCCCCACTCTCAGCTGCTCACTCTGTGGTGCAGCCTTCATCGGGTTCTGCTAAATCCCAAGCCCCAAAATCAGATGCCTGGACTTCCAAAAAAGAGCCTACTTGTGAAGATTTTTTACGTACGCCAACTTCACAACCACCGATTCCTCCTTCATCTCAACGTCCTGTTTTCAAGAAGACTAATAAGAAACCGAGTTCCTCTCCTTCTCTGCCATGGCATGTCTCATCTACAGCACGACCTGGTGGTAACCGCCCTCAGCTGTCTTCTGCGTTGCTGAGGCACACTGCAGGTGGCCGATCAACCGGCCGATCGCTGGTCATAGGAGCTGCTACCACAACCTATGGATCAGGATCTTCTGCCTTCAGCAGAATGCCATTCCACGCTGTCAGCCGCGGGCTCTGAACAGTCGTTGAGTTGAGGGCAACCTTGGTCACATTCTTGCCTTTTCTGGCCACTCTATGTCCATTATCCATTGGAATACCAGCGGCATTTGAGCCAATTGGTATCAATTGCCTATCCTCTTATGATCCTACTGGCTGGTCATCTCCTGTCTTCAGGAACAAATCTGTGTCCCCACAATCACTTTGTTTTCCCCATTTTCAGTCAGTGCAATTTGATCTCCCCTCTGTTGAAGACATTCCAGCACATGGGGGGACTCGCAATTCTTCTCCATGATATTCTCCATTATCACCCAATCCCCTTAAAAAGTTCCTTCCAAGCTGTCATTGCCACTGTCCGTCTTTCCCTTTCTGGATACACCTTCTCTCTTCGTACTGTATACATTTCATCGTCCACACCAATGGCAAGAGCTGATTTTCTTCATCTTCTTGGTCAGCTTCCACCTCCCCCTATTTGCTGGTTGGGGACTTCAGTGCCCACCATCCGCTTTGGGGATCTCTGTGACCTTGTCCGCACGGCTCACTATTGATAGGCATCTTCCACCAAGCAGATCTTGTTTGCCTCAACACTGGGGACCCTACATTTTTGTCTGCCTCAACAACAAATTTCTCTGATTTGGACCTTTTGTTCGGTTTTGTTCTGCTAGCTCGGCGCTTCGAATGATTTGCTCTTGCTGTTACACACTTGAGTGACCACTTTCCATGTGTCCTTATATTGCAGCCACAACTGCCATATATGCACGTGAGATGCTGAAAGTTTGCCCAAACCAATTGGACAAATTTTTCGTCTCTAGCAGCATTCGATGACCGTCACTTTCCTAGCATCGATGATGAGGTCACTCATATTACAGAAGTTATTCTTACAGCTGTGGATCATTCAATACCTTGCACCTGCGATTTGCCCTGGCAGCCCCCAGTTCCTTGGTGGAATGAGGCATGCCTTGCGCAAAGCGTAAGTGGCGATGTGCTCTTAGCGTTTTCCGACACCATCCTACTTGGCCAACTGTATCCGCTATAAGCATTTCTGTGCACGATGCTGTCACATCATTCGCGATAGCAAGAAGTCAAGCTGGGACTTCTTCACTAGCTCATTTAATACCTTCACTCGCTTCTCGGACGTTTGAAGTCAGATTCGAGGGTTATCTGGCGCGTCGAGTTTCTCCCCGGTCTCTGGGCTCACTGTCACACATGGTACATTAGTAGACCCCATTGCAATTTCTAACTCATTGGATCAACACTTTGCTGAGATTTCGAGCTCTTCATATTACCCGCCTGCTTTTCTCCTGAAGAAATGTGCAGTGTAAGTGCGACCTCTTGCTTTCTCCTCTCAAAATAGCAAAAACTATAATACTGTTTTCTCCATGTGGGAACTACAACAAGCACTCTCTTCTTCTCTCTTCTTCTCTCTCTTCTGCCCCAGGACCCGATGGCATCCATGTCCTAATGTTGCTGCATTTATCATACCCTAGTCTGCGTTACCACCTTCGCCTTTATAATCGAATTTGGACCGACAGTACTTTTCCCAGAATATGGCAGGAAGGTATCATAGTTCCCGTTCTGAAACCTAGGAAGGACAAACATCTCTCCTCTACTTATCACCCCATTTCTCTCATGAGTAGTGTACGTAAGGTTTTCGAGCATATGGTGAATTGCTGTTTAGCCTGTTGGCTGGAGTCCTGAAATATTTTAACACCTGCCCAATGCAGTTTCCAAAAGCATCGTTTTGCAGTTGACCATGTTGTTGCTCTCTCCACTTACATCATGAACAATTTTATCAGGAAACGCCAAAGAGTAGAAATATTTTTTGATCTGGAGAGAGCATACGATACCTGTTGGAGGACAGGTATCCTCCACTTACTGTTCTTTTGGGGCTTTCGAGGTCGACTGCCCGTTTTTATTCATGAATTTATGGCAGATCACACATTTAAAGTGTGGGTGAACATTACATTCTCTCATACTTTCTCTCAAGAAAACGTGGTAGCCCAGGGCTCTGTGCTAAGTGTTGTACTGTTTGCCATTGCCATAAATCCAATTATGGATTGTCTCCTTCCTAATGTCTCAGACTCCCTCTTTGTGGACGATTTCGTGACCTACCATAGAGGTTTAGCACCCTAAAACCATAACAATAAACCTAGGGTAGAAAATAAGAGATATATACAGCTGTGCAGTAACTATATTTGCAGATGGTGTATGTTGGCAAGGAAGCTTTCTGTAGCTCCTTCCAGTAGCACTTCACCTAGGATAGAAAATAAAGGTGATAGGTACAGTTGTGCAGTAACAATATCTGCAGATGGTAGATGTTTATAAGGAAGCTCTCTGCTGCTCCTTCCAGTACTTCTTCACATAGAGTAGAAAATCAAGGCGATATGTACAGCTGTGCAGTAGCTATACCTGCAGATGGTGAATATTGGTAAGGCAGCTGTCTGCAGACTCTTCCATAACTTCTTCACCTAGGGTAGAAGATAAAGGTGATACATACAGCTGTGGAGTAACTGTATCTGCAGATTGTGAATGTTGGTAAGGAAGCTTTCCGCTCCTTCTTCCATAACTTCGTCATTTAGAGGTGAAAATCTGGGCGATATGTACAGCTAAGCAGTACATATATATTCATCTTGCAAATGCTGGTTGGAAGCTTTCTTCAGCTATTTCTATAAGTCTTTTGTGTAGGGTAGAGTTTCAAGGTGATGTGTACATCTGTGCATTAACTCTATCTAAAGATAATGCCTGGTGGTTAGAAAGCTTTCTGCAGTTTTTTTCATAAATATTTTCCTCTGGTTAAGAATCATTGGTGTCACTACAGCTGTGTCGCAACTATATCTTCAGATAGTGACTTATGGTAGAGAAGCATTCTCCAGTTTTTTTGTTTCATAAGTCTTTCACCTAGGGTTAAGAATACAGGGCGATGTGTACAAGTAAACAGTTACTATATCTACAGGGAGTTGCAAGTGGGTAAGAAGCTTTTGCCAGCTTCTTTCATAAATTTTCACCCAGGATTAAGAACCAAGTTCAACGTGTAGAACTGTGTGGTAATTATATCTACAGATTGTGGATGGTTGTGTGGAATGTTTCTGTACCTTCTTTCATAAATTTTTTACTCTGGTTAAGAATCATATTCGACATGTACAGCTCTGCCATAACTATACTTTCAGATAATGAATGATCATAAGGAACACTTCTGCACCTTTTTCCAAAAATTTTTCGTCTGTTTAAGAATCAGTTGTGATGTGTTCAGCTGTGCTGTAACTCTATCTACATATAGTTACTGGTGGTAGATAAGCTTCCTGCAGCTTGTTTCATAATTTTTTTGCCTGGGGTAAGAATGTAGGGTGATGTTTACTGCTGCACAGTAATTATATCTATAGATAGTGTCTGGTGGTAAGGAATCTTTCTGCAGCTTCTTTTATAATTTTTTTCCTCTCGTTAAGAAGCAAGTGTGATGTGTTGAGCTGTACTGTAACCATATGTACAGATAGTGACTGGTGGTAGAGAAGCTTCCTGCAGCCTCTTTCATAAATTTTGCACTTAAGGGAAAGAATCAAGGGAGATGTGTACGGCTGTGCAATAACTATATCTACAGGGAGTTGCAAATGGATATGAAGCATTCTGGAGCTCATTTCATAAATTTTTCATCTAGAGTGATGAACCAAGTTCAACATGTACAGGTGTTAAGTAACTATATCTACAGACAGTCAATGTTGGTAGAGAAGCTTTTTGCAGCTGCTTCCATAAATTTCTCACCTCGGGTTACGAATCTAGGATGATCTGTACTGTTGCGCAGTAACATCATCTACAGATAGTGACTGATGGCAAGGAAGCTTCCTGCAGATTCATTCATAAATATTTTACTTACAAATATTGGCTAGGGGAATTAGTAAAGTAGTGCTGTAACTATATTTACAAAGAGTGGATAGTGTGTGGTTAGCTTGTTACAACTTCATTAATAATTTTTTTACTTATTTTTAAGATGCAAGGGAGATGATTGAATTGGTCAATGAAGTATATCTACAATGACAGGCTAGTGTGTGAGAAACTTTCTGAAGCTTCTTTCATAAATCCTCCAGTTAGTAATAAGAGGCAAGGTATTGTAGTAACTACAGCTACAAAAAGCGTCTACAGGGTGTGATGTTTTCTGCTGCTGCTTTCACGTTGTGTTAAGAGGTAATGGAAGCAAGTGAGAGGTTGTAGTAACTGTATGCACCAAGTGTGGCTAGTGGGTGAGCACCTTTTTGAGACTTCTTTCATAAATTTTTCATTAGTTTCTAGATGCAAGGGAGATGAGTTGTGCATTATAGTAGCCAGTATCTACCAACAGTGGCTAGTCTATGTGAAGCCTTCTGCAGCTTGTCTCATAGGTTCCCCTTGTTCCACAGGGTGCTTGCCCATCTTTGGAAGGTTCATGCTTGGCTACCACAGGGCCCTAGCCTTTGCAGAACCCTTTTCCCTTCTGTACTACATGTCTACCCTCTTAATCCCCCCCGTCCATTGGGGATCATGGGTGGCGTGTCTGTAGCTGACATAAGAACAGTTTCACCACTGTTTCTCATTCCTTTTTCCTTTCTTTGTTCAACTTCTCACAGCCTTCCTCCACTTCAATGTTTGATGCACCTCTTACTTCTTCTTCCTCAGTTTGCACCCGTCTACCATCATGTGGGCCAATCTCTGACGGCTCTCTGGGACCAAGATCCATTCCCTAATTACTGGCCGGGATCTATTCCCCACTTTCTGGCTGAACTGTCGCAGACCATGTCAGTGTGGACCCTATTGCTATCACCACCACTTTCTGTGAAAATTTCGAGCTCCTCTCACTATCACCCTGACTTCCTCCACCAGAAGCAAACGGAGGTGGCTCAGATGATATTCTTCCCTTCTCAGAATGGTGAGTGTTACTATGCTGCCTTTACTGTGATGGAGCTGGATCATGCTCTCTCTTCATCCTGATCCTCCACCCAAGGCCAGATGCTTGAGTAACTCTATCTACCGAGAGTGGCTATTGGTGAGAAGCAGTCGGCAGTTTCTTTCATAAATTTTACCCTTAGTTTTTTGATGCAAGGGAAACAAAGCATTGTAGTAAGTGTTTTTACTGAAAGTGGCTATCTGGTGAGAAGCTTTCTGCAGCTCATTCATAGATATTTCACTTAGTGTTAACCCTTGGACTGCTGTTGATGAGTTTACTCGACACGCTGCCTGCCGCTCCATGGGTGCTACAGAGTATAGTTGCGGGTGCTGGTTTACCCCTTAGTGCTGTTGATGAGTTCAGTTGCACCAGTTTGCTGGCCCCTGAGCACTTATGATGAGTACAGATGCACCGCTACCTGAGTGCTAATGATGAGGTAACTTGCACAGTGGACTTCCCGCCCCCTGCCTCAGTAGCCTCTCACAGTTCTGGCTGCTAGCTTGTCATCAGAACCTCTGTCTGTTGTGGGCCTCGGCTTCAAACTACAGGTTTGTGTTCATCAGAATTTTCTTTAGTCTTTTTTGCCTATCGTGTTTTACAAAGAAAGTGGCAGACATGGTTGGTGCACTGAGGAAGAAATCATGGAGATTCTTACAAGGAGCAACAGTGAGGATGAACTATATGATTTTGACGAAAGTTTCAGCTCTTCCACAGAATTGGAAAGCTGTAGTGATAAACCTTCCACGTCAACAAGTGTTTCAATGCAGTCTGGTGTTTCAACAAGACATGTTAGTATTTCTGAATCTGAAGACTCAGAAAGTGATGGTGAAATACCTATGAAGAAATCATGTCTTAATGATGAATTTGACTTCAATGGAAATGATGTCATGGGACAGTTTTTTGTTACTTACGAGAATGTTAAATTTCAGTGCCAACTCTGCCAATACTGGAGGAGATTAATTATTTAAAATGAGGAACACTGATGACAGAGTTTGTACAGCTTTCCATTGTGCAATTAATCCACATAAGAAACTCTGCAATGATGAAAGTTTGTTATTATTTAAAGGACGCTTATCTTTCACACAATTCATTCCATTGAAACAAGAGTATATTCAGACGAAAAACATTTGTGATAAGAACAGATGCAACATGCTGAAAGTTCTGCAGAAACTGAAATGGAAAGACATTAAATTTATTTGCACTAACAAATAAAGTGGTGTGACAAAAGGGAAGTGTGGACATTGACCACATGTAACACCACAGAAATTGTTGACAAGGGAAAGACTGACAGGAATATTAGAGAGAAAATTAAGAAACCACAAATCATTGTAGAATATAACTTGAATTTGGTATCAGTTGACCATTCTGATAGGCTGCTTAGCTCTGACAGATGTATACGAAAAACAGTGAACTGGTATAAGGAGTTAGTTTTGCACATTCTTGATCTGTGTGTTTTAAATGCTCATGTCCTTCACAGGTCACTAACAGGTAGTACGCTACTGATAGAGTTCATCTGTCGCTGGTAAGGGAACTTCCAGAAATGTATGCATCAGAGTGCAGAAAAGCTGGCAGGGGAAGGTATTCTGATGATAATCCTCAAAGGTTTTTGGGAAGGCATTTTCCAAAGAGTATAACAAGTGAGCATCTTAGTAAAGTAGGCTAATGTCTAGATGCATTGTTTGCTGGAAACAGAAATTGCATCAAAAAAGCAAGTATGAATGTAAAACTTGCAAGGTGTGTGTCATTCCCAGTTTTGAAAATTACCACACAGAAACAAATTGCCAATTGCAGCACAGAACGAATACAACAATGCTATCAGACAAAAACTTAGAAAATGAAAAAAATATAAAAAAGCAAAAGACAACATAAAGATATATTTTTAACTTCGCCAGTGCTGGTCCAAAGCCCAGATCAAAAAGAAGGATGGAAAATATATTCACGAAGTATAAAAGAAACTGCTAAATACTGTTTATGATTCTGAACCTGCTATATAAGTGAATTTTATGTGCCAACGGAAAGACAGAGGTTTCACAGCTTTAAAATGTTGGAAAATCTATTGAGTGCTTACGTGCAACAATTAAAAGTGCAGCACAAAAAAAAAATTGCTAGGCAGACAGTCATATCCGGCGATTCCAAGTTACACTACTACTGATTACCATCCGCAAAGGACAGCTGCATGTGTGCCTGGATAGAACACTTCACACAGTGTACCTATTACAGGTAAAGAATCTGACGGCAGATGACAAAGCACTCAGATTTTTATATTCTCAGAAACAAATAGTAGACCATGTGGAATTTCCACACACATCACAAAACAAACTTACCAAAGTGAAGTATAAATGTTCTTACCACTGCTTACGGTACATTCCAATGTGTATGTCATTTTCTGCTATTAACAACATAATATGGCATTTTGAACAACGGAAACAGCGTACGGTTATCTGTAATATATGGCTTACTTTTATTCAGTCTTGAGTTAGTACGGTTAGGAACCAATAGAGAAATGCAGATCCTAGTGTTGGGTGAAAACACAATGATCCATGGATCCACCTACTGTGCCGAGAGACCACTCCAGTCGCAGAAACTGAAAGCAAACCTGTTGCTTCCAGACAGTATAGCTAACGGTTGCAACAGCTAGTGCTGGACGGCAGTGAGGGAATTTGATATTCATGTGCAGGATTACTTTGAAAGTGAGAGGTATAATGAAGGACCTATTCTCCCTTGTGTCAAATGTAGTGCAACGAACAGCCGATGAGCTTGTTATTGGAACTGCTATAGTGAAACGTGTGACTCAGAGAAAATGCATAGGCCTTGATACTGGTGAGAAAGACTTCATGCTTAGCAAACCAGGTAAATGCAGGAAGGGTATGAAGTGAGTGAAAGCTATTGACAGCTATTGACAATTTTAATCAGTGTGCTATTTGGGACCATATTTACAATTATTTCTGTAAAGGTGAATTACCAACTAGGGTATGACGTCACCTTCTTAGGTTCTGAATTCCTTAGACTTCAGGTATAAAACATTCAACAATCATAAATTTGCACTGCAGTTTCCTCAGAAAAAATGTGCACTATTGACTCTGACAAAGTCATATTTACAGATCGACTTGAATATTACAAAGTTGTATCATTTATTAAAATCTTACCCTAAAAGAACTTAACACATACTCATGTTTCACACATTTGGACTGATGACACAAGTTCTTCAGTTCTACGAAAAACAACTGGGAAAGGTGGCAGATTAATTGTTTGCCATGCTGGAACAAGTTCAGCAGTCATAAACAATGCTTTGTGGGCTTTTGCTTCAAAGTAGTCAGGAGATTTCCATGAAGAAATGAATGCTGCGATCTACATCTCACGGTTTCAGGATAAACTTCTTTGGAACATTCCTCCAGAGTCTATTATAATGATAGATAAAGCACCTTATTTTTCTACCCAGTTGAACAAAGTGCCGACCATGTAAAACAGAAAAGGTGATTTGTTAAGTTGGTTGCAGTGACATAATGTTAATTGCACTGATGAAGCAAAAAAGGCAGAGCTGCTTCAGCTTGTTAAGCCCGTAACTGCCATGTGGAGTGGTCCCGCTGTTAGGGGCACCATGTTGTGGATTGTGCGGCCCCTTCTGCTGGAGGTTCGAGTCTTCACTTGTGCATCGGTGTGTGTGGTGTTAGCATAAGTTAGTTTAAGTTGTGTGTAAGCCTAGGAGCCAATGACATCAGCAGTTTGCTCCCTTAGGAATTCAAAAAGCCACAAACTCTTGTATACACGATTGATGATGAAATCAGCTAGAACTGCTGGTCACAAGGTTATTTGTTTGCCACCGTACCATTGCATGTACAATGCGATTGAGTGTCTTTGGGCTCAAGCAAAAGGAAATGTAGCAAGAAATAATAAGCGTGCACCTTTTTCACAAAGTAAGGAGTTAAAATTGCTTCATCGAGCTTTGAGCTGCACAGGGGAGCTGTGCGGCCTGAGACTCCTTGCCATGGTTTGCAAGGTGTTTTGTCCTTAGTGTAAGTTAGTTTAAGTTAGATTAAGTTAGATTAAATAGTGTATAACCCTAAGGACCAATGACCTAAGAAGATTGGTAACATAGGTACTTACCACAAATTTTGAAACTTTCGTCAGGCTTTGACTGAAGTTCAGTAGATATGTGGTGATTCTACATACGAAAAAAAATATTGAAGGTGCTTGCGAGAGAGGGTGAATTATGGAGACCCACATGAAAAACATTGTTAATCTTGGTGAAGCAGATGGTGGTAAGAGTGCCAGCAGCAGCTCTGAGGACAAGATTTCAGATGATCATGAAATTCCCAGTGCCTGGTCCAACTACAAGAATATTGGCTGTCTCATTTATTGGATTAATGCAGTGTATGGTGAGTACACAATTCAGTTGTTCTTTCTTAACATTCACATGCAGAAACATGAACTGCCTTCTTATGTCAATTAAGAATTTCAGGAAACTTATTTTGGCATATAACACGAGTATTTGTTAAGTTCTTTTAGGGTAAGATTTTAATAAATGATACAACTTTGTAATATTCTTTGACACTTAACTACCACAGTTTGAAATTGATTCCATGGTGTAATAAGTGTTACAAGAGTGACCAGTGATAATTTTAGCAAAAGGTTATTAATATGTTTCCCTAACTATTTTCTCTCTGCTATTGCTTTATTTAAGACACACATAAACAGTATTTTGTTGAACTTGTTTATAAGGTTTATTAAACCTATCAAAATGCAGCAGTTTTAACAACTTAAGTTGAACTGATGAACGGAACTGTGCAATTGCACAAGTATCATTAATTAACATTGAAACTATTAAGAATAATAAATAATATCCCTCGAATCTTGAATACTATCAAGGTAGCAACTCACTTTATAGATAAATATCCTGCAGTAATAACACTTCTTGCACGTGATATATATAAAAGAGACAAAATAATTTGAAAACTGTCAATAATATTTCCCACCTGCACTACCTTATGTGTCTCATTGAGTCAAATTCCATGGCGTTAAAATAAAACCAAGTAAATTATTGAGTATCAACTTGGTGACTGCTGTTTTGTTCAGGTGGACAAGCACAGCTATTCGGGCACGTGTTCCAACAAAGCTGAGTACCTGGCACAGGCGCTGACTCCATGGGCCCGAGGGGGCCTGAGCCCCCTCAAGAATCGTTTGGGTGGGGAGGAACGGGAGCAGGGAGCTCTCCCAATAATTTTAGAAAATTATTAGTTACATTATCCTTTCTAAAATCCCAAAATTATGTTGGAATTTATTATTTTTCTTGTTTGCAATAGTTCCCTTTTAAGATACATTCAGTAATGAGTTAAAACAAGTAATTATTATGGTAGTAAGCAGGTTAACTGAAAATGAGGGGTGGGAATCATGATAGTGTTACGGTGCTGCAGCCACACTTAGTATTTGACCCAGTGTGTGAAATTTTGGGGAAAGGCCAGTGCCGGTAGGCCAGCACTGAGGCTGTGGTGACATCAAAAGGATTGGAGCATAAGTGCCTGGAACTCTCTGCCTTGCATCACCTTGACGCTTTGAGACATTATGACACTGCGGCGATATATAGCCCATCTTGCTGTCACAGTCATTCAGTGTGGGTAGTTTGATTCAGTGCATGGTGCAGACATGTTTAGTATTCTGACTTTAGTGTCTAGTGGTCTATTTTGTATGACTATATTTTATTCACTTACTTTAATCTCTTAGTGTATTGTGAATTAAATTTGCAATGGATAAATGTGATACCAAAAAGGCACGCTTGGAAGTTGTTGATACTGCAAGTCAACCTCCAACAATTATTGCGTCATCAATTGCTTCATTGTCTTCAGGTAAGAACTATTCACACCTGCAACCTGGACAATCTGGTAAGGGAAGGTCATTTCAGAAGTCTTAGTTGATCAATTATACATGGCTAGAATATGAAGTATCTACCAAAAAAGTCTTTTGCAAAACCTTCAAATAGGCAGATGCTAAAAATTTATTACAATTTTCTTAAAAAGAGAATGCATTTACTTCAATAGGATTTTCTAGCTGGAAAAAGGCTTTGGAAAAATCCTATCTTCGTGAAAATACATTTTATGGACAAATAAGGTGTTCTGAAACTAAATTCTATCACTAACCAAAGTATGACCTCCCAATTCAGTGAACAGTTAGACAATAATATGAAGAAAGCTCTTGAGACAAATTTTTAGTACTGTGCAATTCCTATACCAATAAGGACTAGCAATTAGATCACACGAAGACATCATCTCAAATGTTTTCAGTTGTTGGAACTCCGGAAGAATGATGTACCTGAGTTTAAAGATTGCTTAGGGCGTTCAGGGCATAAATGGATGTTCCATGATACTCAAAAAGAGATTATTGATCTACTAGGAAAGTATGTGTTGAGAAAGTTTATTGGCTTCAATCAAGAAGACTGAACATTTTTATGTTATGGTTAATGAAACAAGTGATTCTTCAGTTCATGAACAAGTGTCATTTTGTGTTCATACTGTCAATGATTCCTTAATCATCAATGAAGTCTATTGGCTTGTATGAGACTCTCTTTAGTGCACTCTGATTAGTATTTTAAAAGATGTTTTTGCTCATCTTGATTTGTCAGTGGATAACTTCAGAGGACAGTACTATGATGGTGCCTCGAATATGAGAGGTAAGTTCAAAGGACTGAAAAAGTTATTTTTGGATATACAACCAAAAGCACGGTATATGCACTGCACTGCTCACAGGTTAGACCTGGCAGTTGTAGACAGTCTCCACCATCTTTCATCTATGAGGGATATTATGGCTTTAGCCAAGGACTTAATAAATACCTTACGGAATCCAACAAAATGATGTTACTTTTAAGAAGCATATGATGTGAGAGCACCATCAACCAAGCTGGTCTATGACCCCTTTGGACAACTCAATGGACTATGCGAGCTTCTAGTGTCTTGAATATTGAAAAACTCTGAAGAACTTTTAGAGTTTTTTGAAACATTTTCTGCAGAGGACAAAACAGAGGCAGGTTGCAAATGTGCAGTCTACCTTGAGTCAACGTTACAATTAAAGACTTACTTCTTTTTACGTCTTTATTGCCATGCAATGAACCCAGTAGAGGATGTCAATGAAAAAATTCAATGCCTTCATCTAAGTGTTGCTGATCTGGAAAAAATATGAGGGCTTGATTTGTATACTGAATGGAAGGTGTGATAGTTTTGAACACTTTTGGGAATTGTGTTTAAAAGAAAAACTTCACAAGTTGATGATCCTTCGGTTCCTTGGAATCTAAGTATACCAAAGACGTGTGAAAACAATGAAGCCAGCTCACCACACACTTTCAAAACCCAAAAGGAATATTGCAAAGCTGTTACAATGAAGTATGTGAAATGGTGCAATCTTGCATTACAGAGCGGTTTGCTTCAACTGGACTCACACAGGTCATTGCAGATGGGTTGGAAAAGTATGCTTGCTTTTAGTAAACAGAGGTGAAACAAATTTGGAAAAATCAACTGGGTTTTTCAAAAATGACCTAGACATTCAGAGGCAGCACTTACTCTTGAATATGTTATTTGACATCACTAATAAAAAACAACTGGTCTTAAAAAATGTGCTTGATGTAAGAAAGTACATTACACAAGAGCCTGCAGTTGTAGAAATGTTATGTGAAGTAGTGAAGTGAATTAGGATTCTCCAAGTAGTTCCAATCACGACAGCAAAATCAGAATGGTCATTTAACACTCTTAGATGTCTGAAGTCATATCTCTAATCAACAAAGGGACAGAAGCGATTGGACAATTTGGCTATTCTTCATGCCCACCAAGATGTTGTGGATGAATTGGGTATTTCACCAGTCACCAACAACTTTGTATTCAGTAATCCAGTCAGATGGTTGACATTTACACCTTTATAAAGACACTCTAGCCCTAATAATGGCATTTAGAGCAATATTAAAAATCTTTATAAAATAGAGAATTAAATACATACACAATGTCAAATTTTTAGTTTCTAAATATTAGTACTAGTTTAGTACTGTATTACTATATAACTACAATACTGTATTGATTATTTTCAAATACCTAAATATTTTTAGGGTGTAACACTCAATTAAAACCCACTTTTTACATACTTTTTGACTGGAAGTATTAGGCATACTTTATTAAAGCATTAACTTTGAAATATTGTTTTTATGTAATGAACCCTGAACCTTATTCAAAGTAAGCTTACATTAGCTATTTCACTTATTAATAAAAGTGCTATTACTGTGTGACAGCAATATTTTTTGTTTTATTCTTTTAATGATAGTTTAGGATTCATTTAATATAATTTCAGTCTTTTCTGAGCTATATATTCACTGCTCTGTAATAGCCTGTTAGCATGATTATCACTGTAAATTAAATTAGCTTTTTATGGAAATACCGCTGGCACTCATTGCCAATTAGCACAAGCACCAGGGATCATTGTATTTTGGCTCAACTTTAAAAATGGGTATGCAAGAAAGAACTATTGAGGTAAATCTAATTAATCAAATCGCTTTCAGCATAAGCTAAATACAAGATTAAATCCTTAGTGATGGAATATAGTTTTAACGATTCAGTTTGATTCTGCAGCAATACATCTGCAGAGAAACTATGTAGAGACAGCATTTGTTCTGAATCAGCTGTGAGAGGGCACAGTGCTTTGCCTGCAGTCGTAGTTACTCCAGAAATATTCAGCACCGAGCAGGTGCAGGCACCGAGAGTGGCTAGTGGGTGAGAAGCTTTCTGTAGCTCCTTTCATAAATTTTTCACTTTTTTGTAAACCTGCAGGGAGCTCACAGCTCTTTAGCGGGTTCGTGCTTGGCTTCCACAGGGCCCCAGCCTTTTCAGCATATTTTCCCTTCTGTGCTGCATATCTGTCCCCTTGCTCTTATTTTTACCCTCCCTTGGGGAACGTGTTTGAGGTATATTTTGGAATATGTTCCACATTTTCGGTGGCTCACATTGGATCAGTCTCACCACTGTGTTTTCATTCCTGTTTCTTTCTTCATTCACCTTCTCCTGTCCTCCTTCCACTTCAGCATTTGAGGTTCCTCTTTTTCTTCTTCCTCCCTGTGTACTCCTGTAGGCTGGCCCATGCATCTGACGCATAGCAGGTAACAGGGTAACATGTATTTCCCAGACTTGGGTCTACAGGTTGGGTTCACACATACCCCTCCAGTGTGTAGGCAAGGCCCAGGGAGGGGTGATTGCCTGAGCGACTACCTTCCCAAATTGCCGACTGGTCCCTCCATCAGGTGTTCAGTAGGTGTGACCTGAGACATAAACAGTCACCTAAGGCAGGTGCGCTGCCTTGAGAAGGGGGCCCCCAGTTGGAAGCAGTACATCATCAGAGATGCTGGCAATCATGGAGGATTTTATTGCAATAAGACAATCATCTTCCCAATCATCTACAAAGCCTAAGTGGAATGATCTAACGATTCAAAGACCATCCCAGTTGCACCACAGTTCCTCGTGGTTTCACTTACTGTAGACGGTGAGTCCTTTGCATTGGTAAATCCATTTATTATTTAGAAAGGTGTTAATGCAAATGCTTGCTCTGTGAAGTCCTGCTCTCTTTTATGGAGTGGCACTTTCCTCTTGGAGACAATTTCTGATTCTCAAGCACAAAAACTGCTTGCCACTTCACTTCTCCTCAGCCATCCTGTTAGTTTCAAGCTGCTCTGAATTCTGAATTCTTTCCATGGTTTTATTTACACTAGGCTGCTTGACAGTGTGACGGAGGCTGAAATCCAAACATACCTGCCTGATCGGGTTGTCACTGCCATCCAATGGATGATGAAAAGGATAGATGCCTCCATAGTGCTCCCCCCCCCCCCCCCCCCCACACACACACACACTTTTTCTCACCTTTATAACAGTCCAACCATACATTCCGAACTCTATACGCTGCTACCAGTGTCATAGTTTCAACCACACTAGCAGTTCTTTTTGGCATCCGGCCAAATGTTCAACTTGTCATACTAATGTGTACAAGGGTGATTGTCCACCTCCTTCAGCCTGCTGCATTAACTGCAATGGCGTATGTGCTGCCTCCTTGCAGAATTGTCCCATCCTCCCAGAATTGTCCCATGTATCTCGATAAGGAGGCGATCCAGGAGGTCTGGGTGAAGGAAAAGTGTCTTACGTGGTTGCTCGCAAGTTGTTGGCAAGTCAGAAACCCTGCATTCTACCATATGGCACCTACAGTACTGTTCTAGCTACAGCTCACTCCACAGAAGAAGTGGCCAAGCAGACATGCAAATTCAAATTTAGCACCATGGTTGTGAAATCGCCCAGTGGTATGGTAGGGTATACATCTAATCCTTCAAATGTGCAATGCACCATCAAATGTTCACCTCATGGGACAAATACCGCTGCTATACAACCGGCAGCATGGAAAGGACAGAAGGAGTACTCTTGATGTGTTCCTATGTTGCTCCAGCTACCCAACATCCATGTCTTTGTCTGGTAACCAGAAAGATTCAAAGAAGTTAAACAAAGGCAAGCAGTCTTTCCTTCACTGACTCAAAGATCGTCTTTGACGGTGTTGCCACATGATATCCTCGTCAGTCTGATATCTGTGTCACCGGTGCACAACACCAGCCATTTTGTTGCACTGTACTCTACAGGCCAAGAGCAGAAAAATGCCGATGCTCCTGCAGACCTAATGGATTGAGATCCTCCTGCCTTTATGCCCTGAAGCAGAGTGTCTCTGAAGGCTGGCACTTGGCAACTGCCGAGGTGATACCCCTTCATATTTTTCTCATCATGAGTATCCTCCAAGGCGTTTCTTCACAGACTGTTTTGACCTCCCCCCCCAAGGTTGGCATTCCATCTCATGGGGGAGCATTGCTGCTCATACAGGATGACATTCATAGTCAACCTATCTCCATGACTTTCTGCCTACAAGCTGCTGCAGTTCGCCTCTTCCTTCCTTACTTCAAGTTCTCCCTTTGTACAGTTCACATCCCTCCACCATTTGATATCAACAGGACAGACTTCCTCTAGCTTATTAGGCAGCTACCTCTCTCCTTTCTGCTGCTCAGTGACTTTAATGCGCACCGTCTCCTTTTGGGTTCTGCCAGAACTTGTCTGAGAGATGGCTGACCTTCTCAATCACCTTAATCTCTTCTGACTTAATACAGGAGCACCCATTTTTTTTTTTCAAAATCCACACACTCCTATTTCCATTTCAATATACTCTTCTGTGCTGCCCAGCTTGCCCATCTTCTCGAGTGATCCATTCTCTCTTACGCATACTTGAGTGACCATTTCCCCTGTGCTACATGTTTACTGACTCCTACCCCATCTATGTGAACACCCAAATGATAGCTTACTAAGACTGACTGGAGGCTTGACTCCTTCCTGGCAACCTTCGACAAACATCATTTCCCCTATTTATGATGACCAGGTGCAATATCTTAAAGATGTTTTCCCAACCAGCAGAATGTTACATACATCACACTTTCTCTTTACCGCAGCATGTCCCAATCCCTTGATGAACTGAGTGATGCTCAGATGCAATTTGCGCACGGGGACATGCTCTCCACATTTTTAACCATCATCCTATGATAGTAAACTGCATATATTATAAAAAGATGCATGGTCAGTGTCCTTACATTCCTCAGGATAGCATAGAAGCTAGCTGGATTCATTCACTAAGTCTTTTAATAGTTCCACTCCATCTTCTGTAATGTGGGACAAGCTCCAATGGCTCTCTGGGATCAACATCCATTCACCAATTCCTGGTCTGACAGTAGCAGGCAATGTTATCATGGATCCTACTGCTATCTCCAACACCTTGGGCTGCCATTTTGTGGAGATTTTGAGCTCCTCTCAATATCAGCCTGCATTCCTCCATCAGAAACGATTTGGAGGTGGCTCAGGCGATACCCTTCTCTTCTCAGCATCGTGAGTGATACAATGCTGCCTATGCGGGAGCTAGATCATGCTCTCAGTTCAAAACATGTAATGTTGAGTTTTTACTTTTTTGCATTTTAAAAATCTACATAGTTTCCACTTTCAATTCATACCTAGTTTATTCAGTTCAGAAGACTAAAATGATTTTTAAAGTACTTTTGAATTTTCTTTTGCATGGGCGTGACCCACTGTGATGCTGTTAAACTGCTGTCAAATCTTGTACTAATGAATGTAAATGCATATGTGAGAGGAAATGTGTTCTGGTCAACCTGTAATAGTTCAGTGTATATCACTCGCTCGATCATCATGTTTTTTTATGTTTATTTACTCTTTTGTAACCCCGAAAATATTCATAGTGAATTCTGTTCATTGAAGTCTCTATTTTATTGAAGGATAATCATGGGTGAACGATAACAAAGTGTGTGAACCTAACCATCTTGCTTCAACTGCCCATTGCAGTGAAAGTGGAAAAGTAAGTACTTGGCAGAGGAAGCTAGGTTCAGTTAGCAAAAAGTATGAATATTTTATGGGAAAATCAGATGTGACTGAAAGATTTGATATGTCAGTTCTCAACTTAATTTTTGCAAACTGTGTAAGATGTACTCAGTGTAGTGAAGTTGGTCTGGAACACATTGTAAAAAAATCATGTAGGACTTGCCAGTGAAATGGAATTGAAGTGTGGTAAGTGATCATACATGACAACTTTCTGGAACAGTGTTTCAATAGCTCAAAATGACGAAAATGGTAGCAAAATCTATGAATACAACATTAATGTGTCTATACCTTGCATACAATCCATAGGGTGCTACAGTCGGTGCAGTTTTCTGAGGCACAATGAGTCTTCCAAATACCACTTTAGCAGTAATATCTAAAAATTGTAGATGTCCTCAAAAAACAAAGGTACACATGAAATAATTTTGCAGCTAACTATAGTGGCAGTAGTGGAGGAATGGAAGTGGCATGTGTTGCTAGCATATTTCAATGTTTTGTTGCGTGTGGTAAAGTGTGATATGTGAATTAATTTGGTGGCGGTGATTCTAAAAGTTTCAGACATCTTCAAGGACTGAACTGGTACACCAATGATGTAGTGTGGAAATTTGTGTGTATTGGACACATACAGAAACGAATGGGATCAAGACTTTGGTGACTGAAAGCTTCATACAAAAAAACAAAACCTCAGTGATGGCAAAGGATCAGATGGGAAGGGAAGGTTAACCGACAGTGTAACTGACAAAATACAAAACTATTATGTATTTGCTATTAGGCAAAGTACACACAGTGTTGAAGTGAAGATGGCTGTTTGGGTTTTTTTCAACCAATGAAAGTCCCCATCAAAGGAGAAAACAGCTGGTGCAACTACAACCAGGGATTGCTAACTGGTGATGTGCACACCTATAAACATAGTCTGCCTGATATGGTAAAGGGGTGATATAACCTGTTTTCAGAGACTTAGCGGCACCATAACTGTGGAAAAAGTATGCTCACAGAAAAACTCAAAACCCCAATAAAAGTATAAATTAAACTGTGTTTTGGTGCCACATGGTGATCACAAACTCGTAACAGACTCAGCATCAAAAGATGAAATAATTAAAGTGTTGCAAGAGGATAGAAACGATCTGTTAGCGAGAATCAGTGAGATAGAACAAGAACTAATCAAATATGTAAGCAGGGAAAAGTGGTGTACCGTAAAAAGCGCGTCGAACACACACAATTTAAAATCGCAACTAAAAATGCACTCGTGTTACAATGTATCTACAATGCCAACTGTATCCAGAAAAAGTGTGTCTAAACAAGTAAGTGCAGCTTAAGATAAAGAAACTGTTCTGATGTCAGCTGGTAAAGAGCCAATGCAATGTGTAAGTGTAACTGAAGTCAGTGTTTACACGGCAATCAGCGAAAACGAAACTGTAATGAATGATTCCAATAGTGTTCCAGAAGATAAAGCACCTGAACATATGAAACAAAGTTAAGAGTTAAGAAATGCATTACGGAATCTGAAAGTTTTATTAGTGAGTGACAGCCAAGACAGGTACTGCAGAAACACTCTGGAGACAAAACTAGACACAAAATATGACATTCAAAGTTTTATTGAACCAAATGCTCCTATCCGTGAAGTTTTTAATCAAATTGACAAATTAGCAGAAGACTTGAACGCAAGTGATACTCTTACATTAATGGCAGGGTCGTACGATACTGGAGACTCCTACAACAACATTGTGGAAAGCATTGATAATGTGTTATCAAGTGTTCTCCAACTCAGTAACAAGACAAACCTCATTTTGCATCCAGTTCCCAAAAGATTTGACAAAGAACATATAACCAAAAAAAATTGACATGTGTAATCATCATTTAGTTCAAACAGTGAACTGCTCAAAATTTTGCAACAAAAGTAGAATATCCATAAACTTTGAAATGGAAAGACTGTCTCGTGATAAATTCACACGCCGCAGATTCCACTTGAACAGACAGGGGAAGGAGCAAGTATGCAATAGACTGTCTATGTTAATTAAAATTAACAATTCTACAAACCAGATGCATGTATCCCTGAATCAACCAGTCTACCTGAAGAAATCAATGTTTCACCAAAATAAATACAATGTGAAAACCAGTGCAATAGAAGTGCCTAAAAGAAACAAATGCTACTTCACAAGTGAATTACCATTAGAAGCACCACAGTACATGAAAGGCAGGGCCCAGAATCCAGGGAACTAGCTAGCAAGAAGACACCACCCACACCTCAAATCAAGCAGGATTTTTTACAGCTAACAGTAGTAGATGTAAAAAAGAGGTAAGTGGTCTAGCAAGACACAATATAGTCCCTGCTTCATACTTTAAATTGTTCCATCAGAATGTTCAGTCTCTTTCCAATAAAATGAATGAAATACATGTTGTTGTTGTTGTGGTCTTCAGTCCTGAGACTGGTTTGATGCAGCTCTCCATGCTACTCTATCCTGTGCAAGCTTTTTCATCTCCCAGTACCTACTGCAACCTACATCCTTCTGAATCTGCTTAGTGTATTCATCTCTTGGTCTCCCTCTACGATTTTTACCCTCCACGCTGCCCTCCAATACTAAATTGGTGATCCCTTGATGCCTCAGAACATGTCCTACCAACCGATCCCTTCTTCTGGTCAAGTTGTGCCACAAACTTCTCTTCTCCCCAATCCTATTCAATACTTCCTCATTAGTTATGTGATCTACCCATCTAATCTTCAGCATTCTTCTGTAGCACCACATTTCGAAAGCTTCTATTCTCTTCTTGTCCAAACTATTTATCATCCATGTTTCACTTCCATACATGGCTACACTCCATACGAATACTTTCAGAAATGACTTCCTGACACTTAAATCAATACTGGATGTTAACAAATTTCTCTTCTTCAGAAACGCTTTCCTTGCCATTGCCAGGCTACATTTCATATCCTCTCTACTTCGACCATCATCAGTTATTTTACTCCCCAAATAGCAAAACTCCTTTACTACTTTAAGTGCCTCATTTCCTAATCTAATTCCCTCAGCATCACCCGACTTAATTAGACTACATTCCATTATCCTTGTTTTGCTTTTGTTGATGTTCATCTTATATCCTCCTTTCAAGACACTGTCCATTCCATTCAACTGCTCTTCCAAGTCCTTTGCTGTCTCTGACAGAATTGCAATGTCATCGGCGAACCTCAAAGTTTTTATTTCTTCTCCATGAATTTTAATACCTACTCCGAATTTTTCTTTTGTTTCCTTTACTGCTTGCTCAATATACAGATTGAACAACATCGGGGAGAGGCTACAACCCTGTCTTACTCCCTTCCCAACCACTGCTTCCCTTTCATGTCCCTCGACTCTTACAAGTACCATCTGGTTTCTGTACAAATTGTAAATAGCCTTTCGCTCCCTGTATTTTACCCCTGCCACCTTCAGAATTTGAAAGAGAGTATTCCAGTCAACATTGTCAAAAGCTTTCTCTAAGTCTACAAATGCTAGAAATGTAGGTTTGCCTTTCCTTAATCTTTCTTCTAAGATAAGTCGTAAGGTCAGTATTGCCTCACGTGTTCCAGTGTTTCTACGGAATCCAAACTGGTCTTCCCCGAGGTTGGCTTCTACTAGTTTTTCCATTCGTCTGTAAAGAATTCGTGTTAGTATTTTGCAGCTGTGACTTATTAAACTGATAGTTCGGTAATTTTCACATCTGTCAACACCTGCTTTCTTTGGGATTGGAATTATTATATTCTTCTTGAAGTCTGAGGGTATTTCGCCTGTTTCATACATCTTGCTCACCAGATGGTAGAGTTTTGTCAGGACTGGCTCTCCCACGGCCGTCAGTAGTTCCAATGGAATATTGTCTACTCCGGGGGCCTTGTTTCGACTCAGGTCTTTCAGTTCTCTGTCAAACTCTTCACGCAGTATCATATCTCCCATTTCATCTTCATCTACATCCTCTTCCATTTCCATAATATTGTCCTCAAGTACATTGCCCTTGTATAGACCCTCTATATACTCCTTCCACCTTTCTGCTTTCCCTTCTTTGCTTAGAACTGGGTTTCCATCTGAGCTCTTGATATTCATACAAGTCGTTCTCTTATCTCCGAAGGTCTCTTTAATTTTCCTGTAGGCGGTATCTATCTTACCCCTAGTGAGATAGGCCTCTACATCCTTACATTTGTCCTCTAGCCATCCCTGCTTAGCCATTTTGCACTTCCTGTCGATCTCATTTTTGAGACGTTTGTATTCCTTTTTGCCTGTTTCACTTACTGCATTTTTATATTTTCTCCTTTCATCAATTAAATTCAATATTTCTTCTGTTACCCAAGGATTTCTACTAGCCCTCGTCTTTTTACCTACTTGATCCTCTGCTGCCTTCACTACTTCATCCCTCAAAGCTACCCATTCTTCTTCTACTGTATTTATTTCCCCCATTCCTGTCAATTGCTCCCTTATGCTCTCCCTGAATCTCTGCACAACCTCTGGTTCTTTTAGTTTATCCAGGTCCCACCTCCTTAAATTCCCACCTTTTTGCAGTTTCTTCAGTTTTAATCTACAGGTCATAACCAATAGATTGTGGTCAGAGTCCACATCTGCCCCTGGAAATGCCTTACAATTTAAAACCTGGTTCCTAAATCTCTGTCTTACCATTATATAATCTATCTGATACCTTTTAGTATCTCCAAGGTTCTTCCATGTATACAACCTTCTTTCATGATTCTTAAACCAAGTGTTAATGAAATACATATCTTGTTAAATGATATGAGTGATATTTCTGTTTAATGCTTTACTGAGCACTGGCTAAATAAAGACATGATAGAACTAGCACACCTACCTCAGTTTAAATTAGCTGCCACATTTTGTAGAGAAGTATGCAGGCATGGTGGTAGCTGCAAAAATGTCGAGAAGATATAGACTTCAGTAACACAACCAAATTTGACAACTTATCTAAAGAAAGAGACATAGAACTCTCTATAGTAGAACTGCCAACTAGCAATTCTGTAATAATCTGTGTATATAGGTCACCAGATGGCGATAAAAAGTTTTTTATAATAATATGGAAGAGCTGTTAGAGGTCTTCAACACCGTTAAAAAATATTATCATTTTTGGAGATTTCAATGTTGTAAATTTAAAGAAGAAATCAAAGACGTACTGAAGTCCTTTAACCTAAAACCAACTATAACCAACCCAACTTGTATTACCACTACTTCTGCAACAACCATAGATCAGATGTTTGTAAATACAGATAAATATTTCTGCAACACACAGACTGCAAACACTGGTTTTAGTTATCACAATGCCCAAATACTAACAATCTCTATTCCAGGAAACATGAAAGCCCAGAAAACTAGAGCTATTGTGAGGAAGTTTAATAATGAAAACATAGATTACTTTTGTTCTCTCTTGAGAAGAGAAATATGGACTGATATTTACAGTTCAAACAACACAAATGACTAGTTTACAAGTTTGATAAATTTATGGCCACATACAAATATTTTTTTGAAATAGCCTTTCCTAAACAAATGTCACTTATAAATTCTGTGTACAAACCAAATAAAGGGATCACAACAGGAATAAAAATATCATGCCAGAATAAAAGGAACTTATATCAATACTCAAACCAAACCACAAATCCTGTATTTATCAATTACTTTGAACAATATAAACAAATACTTAGACAAGTTATGACAAAAACAAAGAAAATTGAAAACGACAAACAAATAAAAAATTCCAGGAATAAGACTAAAGACACCTGGAGTATCATAAAAAGAGAAACAGGTACTACATCATTAGCACCCAAAAATATAGAATGTCATGAAAACAACAATAAAATAATCAGCCCCACAGTAGTGGCTAATAAATTTAACAACTACTTTTATAATGTAGCACACCACCTGATTACCAAACAATACAACTCACAACCAGACAGCAATACACTCCAGTCAGATACAAAAATTCTTACAAGAACCCTATTCATGTCTCCAACAACACCTGAGGGATTATCTGTCATCATAAAAAGGTTACCCGATAAGTATTCAGCAGGTACTGATGAAATATCAGGTAATATCATCAAAGCAAGTGTAACATCTATCATAAAACCATTAACGGATATTTTCAATTCATCATTTGTGAGTGGTATATTCCCGAAAAATCTGAAAATGGCAAAAGTGACACCACTGTACAAGAAAGGGGACAAACATGAAGCTGCAAACTATAGACCTGTACCAGTATTGTCAGGCTTTGGTAAAATTCTTGAAAAACTATTTCTTAGAAGTCTGACAGCCTTTCTAAATAAAGAAAACATAATAAGTGATGCACAACACGGATTCAGAACTGGCAGATCAACACAGTCAGCTATTTATACCTTCTTAAATGATATTCTAATTGCAGTAGATAATAAGCAACATGTGTCTGGCATATTTCTTGACCTTAGTAAAGCCTTCAATGTAATTGATCATAATACTCTTTTGCAGAAGCTAGGTAACTATGGAATACGAGGCCTGCCAAACAAGTGGATACATTCCTACCTTCATGACCGTCAACAGATCACTCAGATAAAATACAAAGACATGAAAACACAAAAAAATTGTAATTTTTACAGTAATGCACAAAACTATACATATGGAGTTCCTTAAGGATCAGTCCATGGGCCAATTCTTTTCATTCTTTATGTTAACGATTTGTCAGAAAAATAACTAAAGGGACAACAGTACTTTTTGCAGATGACACAAATGTCCTAATCAAATCATGTGATGAGGAAAGCCTACAAAAAACAGCTACAGGTATAATACAAAATTTGACACAATGGTTCAGAACAAACTAGCTAATAATAAATAATGAAAAAACAGTGACAGTCAATTTCCACAATTCTCAGAAACTACATCCTGCAAGACCAATTTTTAAAATCGATGGAAAAAGTGTATCATCGGTGAGTGATACAAAATTTTTAGTTATACATATTCAGCAAAACCTAAAATGGGAGACACATCTTAACCATGTAAATAAAAAGCAAAACACACTTACGTATGCAGTAAGAATCCTTACACAAAATACAAGCTGTGCATCTGTGATCACAATGTACCATGGCAGTATTCAGTCACTGCTGATGTACAGCATTATCATTTGGCAGAACTCCGTGGGTACAAACAAAACATTTAGGCTACAGAAAACGATCATTAGAATAATAAACCATGCTAAGTACAGAGGCTCCTGTAGACCAATATTTAAAAATCTCAATATATTGCCTCTTCCTTGCTTATATATGTATGAAATATTAAATTTCACAGAAGGAAGTATTTTAAAAGATGGAAATATCTTCAAGTACAACAGTGATTACCACCCTCGTGATACTAGGTGGAAGCATTACTTCCATGTCAATACAGTAAGTATAAACATTTGTGAAAGAGGAGTGTATCATACTGGCATACTATTGTACAATCACATGCCATCCTTGACCACTGCTTGACCACTGCTTCTATTCTGTTTCCAAGTTTTTAGAGTATCAGAAAAGTGTAGTCTAACTGCTCAAATAGTCTTAATAAGTCTATCATTTTATTTAATTATATTGAATTTGTCATCAATATTCAACATGTATTGAATAATTTTAAATTATTTTATCTTTCAAAATAACAATGTGTATGATGTTGTATATACTGTACCAACCTGACTTGTCGTACATCGTTCGTGCAAAATATGTACCTAAACATGATTTACAGGACCAATAAAGAAATACAAATACAAATGCATAGCCAAGAATTCACAAGACTGTATTTGTGAGAAAAGGAAACAGTTCACTTTGGTGTGTGTGATGCCGTTGCTACTTTCAATGATGGCAACATTGTAAGGTGCGAAGTATTTCAAAACATCGGAATGAAGGTAGGTTTCAACATGGTATGAATGATGCTTGCCTTAGGTATGTTACGTCTTCAGGCTACTGACAGGAAATAGCTTAAAAAAAAACAAGCAAGAGAACAGAGAGAAAGCTGCTAGAGGAGTTTGTAGAAGATGAGGATAATCCATCTTATGAATCTGGAATGCACTAAAAAGGTGATCCAAACTTTGTTGCTCAATTCCTAAAAGTTTTATTTTTTCATATACGTTCCATGTTTTTTAACTTAACACAGTCTCTTCCCAGAAACCTTTATATTTCTTTATAAACAAAAAATGGCAAAAAAATAGAGAAATTTCATTCAAATGTAAGAAATTAATCTCTAACAACTGAACTGAAACTTTTAAAAATTACTCTGTTAAGCCGTAGCCAATACTCCAATAGATAACCTACCAAAATTTCAACTTGCTAGGTCAAATACTTTCTGAGTAACCATGTTAAATAAGTGCTGTTTTAACGTTGTAAAGATAGCGCTTTCCAGAGACCCTTAACCCTGTTAAGACATTGATAACTCAGCTGACTCCCGATTTCATTAGTGGTAGCAAAACCTGCAAACATTGAAATGAAAATGTACAGTGGTATCTGAAATTGAAAAGTAGGAGGGTTACTCCAAAAGAAATGCACACTATTTTCATAAAAATACAATTTTCATTCTGCATGTGTGAAAGTCTTACAGTGTGTAGATACATCCTTCCCACTTGATTCCAAACTTAGTTCAACCTGTTCCCGTGAGTGGTACCGTCACAGCATGTCTTCAAAATGGCTGCTATACTTCATGTTAGTCAGAAGCAACATGCTGTCACAGTATTCCTGTGCTGTGAAAACAAGACAGTGGGAAACATCCACAAGAGTTTGAAAAAGGTGTATGGAGATGCTGCTGTCGATCGCAGTACAGTTAGTCAATGGGCAAGCAGGTTACGTCATGAAAGCAGGCACGGCAGTATTGATGGTTGTCCTTGCAGTGGCAGGCCTCGTACTGCACACTCTCAACACAATGTGCAGAGAGTTAATGAAATGGTGACTGCTGACAGATGCATCACAGTGAACGAATTGTCACACTACCTTGGGATAGGGGAAGGAAGTGTTTGCAGAAAACTGAAAGTGTTGGCGTTAAAAAAGGTTTGAGCTAGGTGGGTTCCCAGGATGTTGACAGTGGCTCACAAAGAAATAATAAAAACGGTATGCAGAGAACTTTTGGAACAGTACAAGAATGGTGGAGATGAATTTTTTGGAAGAATTGTGATGGGTGATGAAACATGGCCCTGTCATTTTTCATCAGAGATGAAGAGGCAATCAATGGAGGGGCATCATGCAAATTCAACAAAGGTGAAAGGGGGGGGGAATTCAAAACCTCACCTTCTGCTGGAAAAGTTATGGCTGCGGTGTTTTTCGATTCTGAAAGACTCTTGCTTGTGGGCATCATCCCAAGTGGAACCACCATAAATTCTGATGCATATGTAATGTTACTGAAGAATCTTCAAGCTCGACAGAGTCGTGTTTGACCACATTGGCAAAAGCAGGCTGTTTTGCTGTTGCATGACAATGCATGGCCACATGTTAGTCAAAGAACCATGGAAGATCACAAAACTCAGATGGATAACACTGAACACCCGCCTTGCAGTCTGACCTGGCTCGATGTGACTGTCATCTCTTTGGGAAACTGAAAGACTCTCTTCATGGAACAATGTTTGAAGATGATGATGATGATGATTTCCTTGTGCATTGTGCACGCTGCCAAACAGTGGAGCCAACAGGTTGGTCCAGAATTTTACCATGTGGGTAAACAGGCGCTGATTCCAAGATGGCATAAGGCAGTTGAGAGGGGTGGAAATTACGTGGAGAAATGAAAATATTGTTCCTAAAGGATGTATCTACACACTGTAAAACTTTCAAACATGTAGAATATAAGATGGGTTTTAAAAAAAAATAGTGTGCCTTTCTTTTGGAGTGACCCTCATACATAGTTCAAGCATTTAACACTGTGATTAGGAAGAACCAGAATTTCATACAAAAATGAATTTAAATTCAGTCTGCTATTAAATTGCTGTGGTTGGCAGCAGTCAAAATCATGAACCTTTACCAATATCTATCCAGTTTTATTAAAAATGAAACTCCTCCAGCTGTATTTAAGATTTTATATTTATTGGGCTACTAGTTTCGACATTGCACCAACGCTATCTTCAGGCGCTATATAACAACAGCATGCATAAAACTAACAATGTCAGACATCAGTAGTGTGAGCTAGTGTACAAAATAAATATATTATAAACATATTATAAATACGATAAATTCATTAAAAGTAGTTACATTTTGTTCATAAATAAGTGAATAGTCAATATATTTAAACTAGTAATTTTATACAAGAATGGGTTTATAAGGATAGGTGAAATAATTGAGTATTATGGTGTAGTGATGATATGAATGTTAGACTTTGGTCATCCAAGTAAGTGGGTGACGAGGCATTTCAATGATTGTTGTTAACTTATGTCAACTCTTCACTGGATTACGTATAACAATATGAGAGTTATACTTTGTGTACCTTACGCTGTACTCTTCTTCAGTAATTAGATATTAGAGGAACTAAAAGTATTTTAGATATGTGACGAGCTGCTTTGATTGACAACACCCTGTTTACTTCTATTTGGAGCATTGTTATGTACTTCATTGTTCTTTTACATTAGATTACCTTAGACCTGGGTCATGGCCTTAGTGAGGCACCGACATTGAAACGGTACGTTTTGGTGGCATGTTAGCTTACGTTTCTCTTGTTGGAATGAGTAGATTAATTAATTGACTCATATGCATTTATTTCACACCAATGAATACCTTTTAATATATTAACTGGGTTCCAAACCATTCTTCCAGTTCCTCCTCACTTGTGTTTCATATCGTTATGAATGATGATGTTTCAGTAACCTGTTCCACTTTGTTACTTTATAGTGATGATGATACAGTGTTATGCAAACTTAAATCCTTTCCACCTTTCCCACAATTCACTATTTATAAACAGTGGAATCAAACCCAGAATGAGATTTTCACTCTGCAGTGGACTTCTTGACAGATTAAAGCTGTGTGCCGGACCAAGACTCGAACCCGGGACGTTTGCCTTCTGCGGGCAAGTGCAAGAGCACTTGCCTGCGAAAGGCAAAGGTCCCGATTTCAAGTCTCGGTCTGGCACACAGCTTTAATGTGTCAAGAAGTTTCAATGGAATCATACCTTACATATGTCAGATTGGCAATGCGTATTTTCCTTCCTGTTAGTTAAACTATACACACAAAGAAGAGTTTTAGGATATTCTTATTTGCTTTGAACACAATTTTAGTACTGTTTTATGCCTATATTATTCTCTCTAAGAGTAATGGCACGTCACTCAGACTTATATACACCCCCATTTTTATTCTAATGTCTGGTATTGATCTGTAACAGAAATAACTGTGCATATTTAATATCATTTGTACCATAAAAATTGTTAATGTCAAGGTAAATTGCATCGTAGTGAAAATGAATTAAATGTAACTACTTTTAATGAATTCATCCTGTATATAATACATTTATAATATATTTATTTTGTACACTAGCTCAGAGACTACATGTATGGTGTTGTTACGTAGGGCCTTAAGATGATGTTGATGCAACACTGAAGCTAGTAGCCAATATAAAGTCTTACGTACAGCTGGAGGAATTTCATTTTTAATAAAAATTATACCAGCTGTGCCCCACCTTCATCCAGTTTAAATATGGATCTATGAAGAATATCTGAACTACTGGGCTGAGCAACAAGCCAATGTGACAAACCACTGCCACCTATGTTAGAGGCAGCCACAGGTGGAGTATACAGCATTCATTACTGTTTAGCTCCATGTAAGCGAATACGTACTCATCTGATGATCAGTAATAGCCAGAAACCTCTCTCTCCACTATCCGTGCCCTCCCCCCCTTCTCCCCCCCCCCCCCTCTCTCTCTCTCTCTCTCTCTCTCTCTCTCTCTCTCTCTCTCTCTCTCTCTATCAATATCTCTCTCTCTCTCTCTCTCTCTCTCTCTCTCTCTCTCTCTCTCTCTCTCTCTCTCTTGGTTTTTTTTTTCCGGGTTGCGCTGGGGGGGGGGGGGGGGGGGGCAGGGGGGGGGGAGGGAGGAGGGAATGTCTCTGGACAAGTGCCTGCATCTCAGCAGAGTGCTGCCCCCTCCCCCAGAAATGCCATTGACTCAGTTATCTGCTAATTAAAATTCCACTAATTGATCCTCTGTAGACAGGAAACTATTGACTGTATGGGTACCCAGCATTATAGGAATAACGTTCAGACTGAGCACTGCAGGGTTTGTGTTGCTCGTTGTGTATCGTGACGTGCGTTATTTCTCTTACACAAAATTTTTTTGTACAATCAACCATTTTTCATGGGGATCCCCTCAGGTAGTGGAAGTTTAATTATAACCACCATATACAATGTAAAAATGTAGAGTCTCAACCTACTTCCATGGTGCAAGCACGAAATTGCTCCTACATATGTCGATGGCTGTCCATGAGTGGTAATTCCCTGCATCATCCTTACTGAGAAGTACTCAATGTAGTAACAATTTTGTTCTTAATTCAACCAGCCATGATTTTGGTAAAATTCATTGGTGTTGTATAGAGTCGAGTGTCTTCCTGGAGTCAAGGAATACTGTATCCACATCAGTGCCTCAAACTGTGGCTTTTTGTGTGAAAAAAGCAAAGTTTTATTTTTGTGTGATTGCTGTTTTTGCAGTCCATACCAGTTAGAACCTAGGACATAATTCTGGTTGATACACTTCATTGTGTTTGATTTCAGAATACAGGGTATTTCAAGAAGTACCAACTGAGCAAAAAAAAAAAAAAAAAAAAAAAAAAAATCACAGCTATTATGTTATTTGAGATGTGTCCATGAATAACACACTGTTGGAAAAATCAAACTCTTGAGTTTTGCATGGCTCCCACTAGGTAGCAGCACTGTGCATCCACTTAAGTTCTAGTAAAAATGGTGTGCAGTGGCAGTATGTAATAGCTGTTTAGCATGGCTTTCATACTAGGTATGGTGTGGATCCTCCTACAGGACAGAGCATTAGATGATGGCATGAACAATTCTGAGAAACAGGTTGTTTGTGCAAAGGCGAATCCCTGGGCCAGCCCCAAGTGTCTGACATGGCCATTGAATGCATCTGCCATAGTTTCACAAAGAGTCGGCAAAAATGTGTTCACCATGTAGCTCAACAGTTCAACATGCCTTCGATGTCCATCTGGCTTGTGTTGCAAGGACGCTTACACATGAAACAGTACAAAATTCAGCTACTGCAAGCTCTTTGTGAAGGCGCAAACAAAAACATTCTGTAATTTCATTCTTGGCAAGATGGAGGATGATAGTTTCCTTATATGTCTAGTGTTCAGTGACGGGGCAACATTTAATGTAAATGGGAAGGTTAACCATCGTTATGGGAGAATATCAGGTATGGAATGAAAAGGTGTCTGGTCCAGTTTTCTTTGCTGAGAACACTGTTACAGGTAGCACATATCTTGATATGCTTCAGAAATTTTTTTTTTCTTTTTTCCCACAGTTGGAGACTGGTTTAAATGGCTTCATTTACCTACAGGATGGGGCTTCGCCATGCTGGCAACTGGAACTGAGGGAATTTTTCAATCAAAGGATTATTCAATGATGGATTGGTTGCACTGGACCAAATGATTCGGCCTTATATTACTGGCCTCCAAGTTCACTGGACCTGACCAAATGTGATTATTTCTTTGGGGGGGGGGGGGGGGGGGGTTATAAAGACTCTGTTTATGTTCCTCCCTTACCAACAACAATGAGTGAACTGAGACGTCCCATAATAGCAGCTGTTGAAGCTGTAACCCAAGACATGCTCACTGCAGTGTGGGAACGGTTTGCATTGACATATGACATGAATCTCAAGGAGGGCATATTGAAGACCTATAAAAAGATATGAGAAAACATTTTGAGTTTTCTGTTCATCAAAAAACAACTCATTGTATATGTTTATTAGTTTCAGAAATATAGGCATGCCAAAGCAGATGAATCTTTTTGATACACCCTATATATTCTAGTATTCTGTAATGGATGGGAATCAGTGACATGAAATTAAGTTTGCGGTTCACTTTTGGTAGCCTCCTCCTAGGTGGGTAAACTTCTTTCCAGCCACTGGCCACATTTTTTTCCTTGAGAGATCAACAATATACCATATTAGAATTAACATGGGAGCGATCTCTGCTGTATGTTGTGTATAGAATAATGGAGATTCATTTGGCCCCAAATCACTTCTCAAGTTTGGGGATTTTTAGCTGTTTCTAAATGCCACTGACACAAATAACTGAATCACTCATTTTTGCAGTGGTGTGAGAAGTTTGGCAGTTCATCACCTTCCTTCGAAAAGGAACACTGGGAAATGCACCAGTGCATTTCTGCTTTCCTTTTCTACCCATTTAACAAAGACCAAAAATAGGGGAAAAATCAGGTAGTAACAAATATTTGTACAGTGACAGGAAGGAGTGTCATGGACAACATACTAAGAATCCCCACTGGTGCTGTGTGCTGTGCTGTGCTGTGCTGTGCTGTGCTGTGCTGTGCTGTGCAGTGTGGTGGTGGTGGTGGTGGTGGTGGTGGTGGTGGTGGGAGTTTAAAGGTAACTTTTATATGTTTTTTCTCAAACACATCAGAAACCACAATTTCTGCCAGATACAATTCCCAGTACACAATTAAATTACATTAAATATTCTACAATAAGGTACTCCCTAGGATTGCTACTGCCTACATTGCAGGCATTGTAAAAACGGCAAATGATTAAAAATAGCATTTCAGGGGTATAAAAGATATAACTATTAAATGAAGTGGTTTAGGAACAAATACTAAATGTACCAGTGCAGTGAAGTCATATTCAGAGAAAAATTGTGTTCTGTGGGTGTAACAGGATGTATCAGTGCAAGGGGAGGCAGGTGTCCATATTGGGGTTGTGCAGTTCCCTGTTCCGTAGGCCCGCATATAGGCAAAATCTATATAAATCTCTGCACACTGCTCTGTCCTGTCAAAGGGTAATTGATTATCAGTCATCCTGTATGGCAGCTGCAATATTCTTCCAGGAAATGCGACTTCCCACATTAAAAGTGTTGCTCTTGTATGTTTACAGACAGACTATACCCCCCAGAATTTCCTCTCCATTCCCCTTCGTGCATAGGCGAAATAACTTGACAGAGGTTACACTTGTATACTGGAGCAATTTTCAGTTTATCAAGTAAGTACTCGTTTGCAATTGTTAAGTGAGTTGTCGTGTATAAATGCCCGACAGCTGTAGCTGTCAACTGTCTACCACACTGAAGAACCTGCACAAAGTGTAATGTGCCATCTATACTTATTAGACAGTGTCAATTTTGTGGCTCCTTTCACTGCCTGGAATACTTTCTGCAGTGTGAGGGGTGTCGAATGCATCACACCGGCCTTAACTTTCTGACCAAATGACGAGGTCCAGAAGTTGAAATTCTTGCCTGCATCAGGTCACCCAGGTGATGTAGAACTTAATGTATGTTGACATAATTCCAACAACACATTACAGCAGATTACTGTTTTCAGCTCATTCTGTGAGTACCAGCAATTATGCTTAAGAGAACAGGACAGGAAATGCTGGGAAAGTATGTAAACTTAAAAGAGCAGCACGTGCTGCACAGGATGAAGGAGAATCAACAGAACAGTGTGCAGCAATTTACGTGGATCCTGAGAGTAGCATTTTTTGTGCTGCTATTGACAAACTCATTTGTGTGTACTGTGTAGTGCCAATGCACTTTGTGAAAATTAAATAACCCTGGACACCTCTGCACAGTGTCACTGGTGATTTGTAGGGATAGCTGTGGAGTGTAGATACAGCTCAGTGAGATGACCTGTACTTGCTTCTTGTGATGTAGTTGGGTACCTAGATTAGGGAATCACGTGCTTGACCTTAAATCTGAAGGCCTGCAAATGTGTGAACTGCATGCTCACAGTCCGGCAGCATACTTCTTCTCACACTACCACCTTCCCACTTCTCTGCCTCCACCCTGTTACACCCCCGGAGCACGATATATTTCCCTTAACCTTTCCACTGCTGTGGGCACATATACACATCCTGCAATGTCATTTCCTAGTTCCGATGGATGTGTGTACGTACACTACTCGGGTTCTCCTACAGTGCTGTGGATCTCTGAATGTCTCCTACACTGCTCTTGCCTCACTGTTGTGGTTGAGTTACTTCTGTATCTCAGAAAATAAGAGTGTTAAAATTATTTATTGTACAACAATGTGCCTCATTGTGCGATATCATTTGCAAAAACCTTGTTTCAATAATATCTGAAATCATTTGAGACAAGATGTCTATTAGGACCACACGATTCACGATATATGAGGACACGAGTGGGCACATCGTGTGCGACTGTCTTCCGGGTATAAAACTTGATAACTAGGTAACCAAAAGATATACAGCTCTCCTCTGAGTTTTAAATAAGATCTCAGTATCTTATCTGCATTTCATTCACTACAATGTATGAGCTAAAACCAGTTGTGCAAGAAAGCTTATGCCATGTATTTTTACTTCTGTGAATGCTTTAAAATTCTGTGAATTTGTTGCAGCACAGTAAGTATGATAGAAAATGAAAAGGAACACACGTCTTCATGGAGTGAAGATGTCAGACTGTGAGATGTACAAAAGTTTTTTTTTTTTTTTTTTTTGGAAAAGTATGTTCACTAGAAGTAGAGTTATATAAGAAGAATATAGGAAAGTAAACTTTTCAGTACCCCCCACCATCACTGGTGGGAATTTTTAGTATAGATGCTGTTTATAAACACACTCTTCTAGCATTGTAGGAAATTTTGTGAGTGCACAAATTTTCCCCTATTTTTCCTTTGGTGACTGGACTATACCCTCAAATATCATTTCTGTGTAATCCATTAATGTGTGTGTGCTAACTATGTTGCCACTGTTGTCATTACCATATGACCAGAATTTGTCTCTTCATGAGAAATCATTAATTATGTTCTGCTACAGTGGTCACTGAAGGTCCCCCATGCCACTAACCATGGTCCTTGCCTAGGCTGTGTGACTTAGGTGGGTTGCTGAATGAGGACAGTGCCATCAAGTAGTTGCAGGAACAGCAGTCAGCATGATTGAATGATGTGGTCTTGTAAAATCAGCCTGCATGCCCTTGGCATTTTGATACTGCAAGTTTCTGAAAGCAAGGGGAAATTAGAGCCAACACTTTTCCAGTGAGCATTCAGGTCTACTGCATGACTTAATGATAGGGCAGCCTATTGATAAAATATTCTGTAGGTAAAATAGTCGTGTCCTCTTCAGGTATTCCGCTGCACTTTCCGTCATTTCAACCCCGTGTCTGTCTCGGTTGCAGTTACAACAAAAATTACAGATCTTAGGTCAGTAGGTTGGACAAAAGTCTCATCATCGCTTGACATTTCGTCAGGCTTTGGTAGATTTCCATCAAAGTCAAATGGCTTCTCCTGCTCATGACATCATATCTCTTGTCACTAAGGATAAATATTTACTTATTTTTCCATCAATAAAGTCATTATTCCTTTGTTGTTGGTGTTGTTGTTGTTGTTATAGCTTGTTATAGCTAATTCACATATGAAAAGTCAAAAATATCAAAATGTTCCAAAACTGATAAAGAATTACTGCAGAATTTTTGCAGTTGAATAAACATTTCTACAAGATACAAATCCAGTGTAATGTATAGCACACATGTGAAACTTGTGCAACAAAGTAGTGGAAAGAGTATTTTTGTGCTACATGGGGCTAATATTCTGTTGACAATAAAATAGCATCTGCTGAATGTAATTAGCATGAGAATAAATGAACTAAAATGCACACTTAAAGCATCTTGACGTTGCTTTGCTGCCCTTCCACTGCAGACATTAGGCAAACTGTACCTGCCCACTCCCAGTGCTGCAGTTTACACTTGTGGATCATGAACCCTCACAGAAAGTGAGTAAGCTGTTAGCAAATGTATCTTTGGTGTTACAGGGACTATGTAAGCAGACAAAAGGTACTAGTTTCATGTGTCTCATGTGGGGGAAAGTACGAAATTCAGTAGGTGGGACTTGGATACATTGTATAAACCAGAGATCTTTGAGAGTTTGGAGGAGTGTTAGGTAACATTGAACTAAACCAGGGAAATTAATACACTAAATGATGAAGAGTTAGGTTTGAGAGATGAAATAGGGAAAGCAGCAGAATGTCACACATGTAAAAATAAAATTAAAAAAAAAGAGAATTGATTGACGAAAGGAGAAAATATAAAATATGAAGCAAATGAGGCAGTCAGAAGTGAATACAGATACCTGGAAAATAAAATTGACAAATTGTGAAATGGGTAAGCACAAATGGCTGCAAGTCAATGGCTAGGCCTAGGCCTTAGAGCCACGCATAATTTGGATAAAGATGAGTTGCTTCTATGGGGAAAATTAGAGACCATTGGAGAAAAGAGAAGCAGCTGAAGGAATATCTAGAGCTCTGATGGCTGGCCAGTACCAAGCAAAGAACGGGAAGCTGAAAGGTGGAAAGAAAATATAGAGAATTTGTATAAAGGGACAATATTACAGCAATAGAAATAGTAGGTGAAGATGAGATGAGAGATATGATAATGCAAGGGGAGTATGATGGAGCACTGAAGA